>NC_057813.1:102322200-102371330 GCF_018294505.1 Triticum aestivum
ATTTGCTGATGGATCCATGGAGGAGGGTGTTTGATGCAATACAAGAAAGGAGAGAACTGAAGAGGGGTAGAGAGGAAGTACTTGCCTGATGTTCGTTGCCTGGTATGGGTGTGATCACCCCTGCCTTTTTAGATCATTTTGTTGAAGCTTCTTTCTGCTCCCATGGCGGATATACAGGAGGAGGAAGAAGGAGCTTTGGATCCTTTTCTTCGATGCAGGTCAAGAAAGAAGGAGAAGGCAGCATGGGGCGTGCGAGGCGTTGGGTAGGTACATGGGGCGTGGGGACGAGCGGGCGTGGGAGGCGTGTGATGCGGGGCCTATCGGGCTGGCCGCTCAATCAGGTTTGGTGGCAGCCTGTGCCCTTCCTTTTTTGTACGCAGGAGGAGATGACTTACCGTTTTGGACCGACCGCTCGATGGCACTAGTGGGCAGCCGGCCGCCCACTAGACGCGTCCTCGTTTTTTTGTGGCTTTTTATGTGAACAGGCGAGCTCCCTGTCGGTGTCAAAACCGGCGGATCTCGGGTAGGGGGTCCCGATCTGTGCGTCTTAGGCTGATGGTAACAGGAAGCATGGGACACATTGTTTACCCAGGTTCGGGCCCTCTCGATGGAGGTAAAAACCTACTTCCTGCTTGATTAATATTGAAGATATGTGGAATACAAGAGTAGATCTACCACGAGATCGTAGAGGCTAAACCCTAGGAGCTAGCCTATGATGGTATGATTGTAATTGTGATCGGCCTTCTAAGGGCCATGCTCTCCGGTTTATATAGACACCAGAGAGCTAGGGTTTACATCGAGTCGGTTTACAAGGAAGGAAACATAATATCCGGATCACCAAGCTTGTCTTCCATGCAAAGGAGAGTCCCATCCGGACACGAGCCGAAGTCTTCAGTCTTGTATCTTGACGCTTCTATAGTCCGGACGATGTATATAGTCCGGCTGTCCGGATACCCCCTTATCCAGGACTCCCTCAGTAGCCCCTGAACCAGGCTTCAATGACGATGAGTCCGGCGTGCAGTCTTGTCTTTGGCATTGCAAGGCGGGTTCCTCCTCCGAATACTCCAAGGTGATTATCGAACACGTAGGTTGTGTCTGGATCTGCAAGATGATCTTCACACACCCTTAGCATAAATCTGTTCTGCTGGCAATCTTCGTATGTCGTGCCCTTGCATCATGACCTGGTCCAACATGAACCAGCGTTTCCTGCTTCACCTCGACTCGCGTTGCGAGGCGGTTTTATCGACACGTCCCGCCAAAGCAGAGATCGTGTCCCTCTTAATACAGGATCTTTCATCAATATGGGCATATGCGACCCCACGGCGACTGTTGGTATAATTCCGTGTTTCTTTTTAGATAAGTCTCAAGCGATCATGCTCAGAACTCTTGGTATTCATCCCTTTTATAAAGGGGTCGAGGCCTACGCCTCGTCTCCACCTCTCCTGCTCCTTCTCATACCTCGAGCTCCATCGCCCAAAGCCTAAGCTCCAACACCCCAGATCCTCCAGTATGTCCGGATCCGACGCAGCAGGCCAGTGGGTGGCCTCCTCGATTCAGGAGGAGGATATTGCGAAGCTTAGGGAGGTCGGATACCTGACTGCCGATATCCATCATAGGCTTCCTGCTCCGGGGCAAGTCATCCCCACGCCGGAGCCCAATGAGAGCGTCGTGTTTACTCCTCACTTCCTCCGAGGCCTAGGCCTCATCCTCGACCCCTTTGTGAGGGGGCTTATGGTCTACTATGGCTTGGATTTCCATGATCTGGCTCCAAACGCCATCCTCCATATCTCGCCCTTCATTATCGTGTGCGAGGCTTTTCTCCACGTCAACCCACACTTTGGCTTATGGCTAAAGACCTTCAATGTGAAGCCGAAGATGATCGAGGGGCGACATGCAGAGTGTGGAGGCACCATAATAAGCAGGAACACCGATGCCCCATGGCCAGAGGGTTCTTTTCCAGAAGTGTCTGACGTATGGCACGGAGATGGTTCTATGTCACCGCTCCCAGAGGCACAAAGTGGGTAGCTGCCCTCGAGTTCCGCCGAGGCCCCCCATCACAGTTGGCGTCTTGGACCGATGTGGGACAGAGTTATGGGCCTGCTGGCGATGTACCAGAACTGCAGAATCGCATCCGGGAGCTTATTAGGAGGGACATAAATCTTGTCAGCATAATTCAAGTAATGCTAGTCCGACGGATATTGCCATGCAAACGTTGGCCTCTCCGTATGTGGGAGTTTAATCCGGAAGGTCCGGGGACTATTAAGCACTTCTTCGGTCTGACGCTCGAAGGAATGTGTAAATTATTCTTCGGACCACAAGCAAAGTGTCCGGACACCACCGAGGATGCGGGCCTAAGCTGCAATCGCCTAGATGCCCAAGTAAGCAACCTTAAAGCCGGACACTTCATTTATATTTATCATAATTATTATTCTAACACTCCCTCTGCGACCAGGAATGGCTTGACAAGGCGAAGAGAATCAGGTGTCCGGCGCCACTTCCTGAAGGCCCGCCTGGTCCAACCATCGCAAAGATGCTGTACCGGGTGCTCAGCAAAATCCCTTCAGGGAAAGGCGAAGGAAAGGGCAGTGAAGCTAAACTTCATGCGCTGCGCATCCAGACCGGGGAAATTGCTAACCCTCCTATGGAGGATAGTTGGGAAGGGGAGGTCAAAGCCTCCTTCCCATGCGGGAAGAAGAGGGCCGCCTCCGAAGATTTGGAGGCGGAGACGCCCAAGCAAGGGAAGAAAACATCACCAAGGGGCTCTGCCACGACGGGCGCCCTCACCACGTCATGCCCACCAACGGGCCAGCCCTCCACCGAGTTGTAAGTTATTCATCAATTCGAAGGTGTAGTGTTACTCCGAGATCCATAACCAGGACTTCGTCTTTTGTAGTCCGGCGAGCAGCTCTTCTCACCAGAGTTCGTCTTCGGGGGACCTTCGTCCGGAGATGACGGAGAGCGAGACTCCACCCAGCTCTCCGCCTCATGAAGCGGGCGACACAGAGGTGTCGTCACAGAGGAGTCCGGATCTGCCAATGCCGGAGGCGAACACGTCAGCTGCCCTAAGCCCGGAGTGTTTGGCTCCTATAGGGGGCGATGGGAAGGGTCCGGAGCAGTTCAGTGTCCGGCCGGACGTACTGACGGGCCGTCTGGAGCAAGCCGCGCTCTCGGAGGAGCACCGCTCTTTAATGAGCATGGTGCTCACGAGGATTTCATCCGCTACCAGCGGTTTGAATGAGGCATTTACAAGCCTGCTCAAAGGCTTTGAGGTATGTAAAAAATGCACAATTTTTTGGTTATGAGGCACACGCTAGGTGTGCTCCCTATAGATAATAGCCCCTGAGACTCTGGTTGCTCGCCATAGTCGGCAAACGGGGGATCATATACTGATGGCTGCGCCGTACCTGTGCGCAGGTATGCAAGGATCCGGCAGCCGACCCGTCTGGTGAAGTTGCCGAACTGAGGAGGCAAATCGGATCCATCGATGCCGATATCACGCTGGTGAATAAACGACTTGATGAGTCCGAGGGTATGTGCTTGGTTTTTATTATTATAATGTGTAGGAAAATGTCAAAGCGGCATAATAGTAATGCAATATGTGTGCACTGCAGATGGTGATGCTGCCGTGGAGGCCCTGAGGGCGGAACTTGCTCAAGCCAAGGAACAAGCTCGGGCTAGGAATGCGGCTGCCCTAAAGGCGGCCAAAGAGTTGAGAGCCGAACAGGCTGCTCGTCGCCGAAGCGAGGAAAAGATAGCCGAAATGGCTGAAGAGTTAAAAAATGCCGCCGACCGGTACGCACTCCTTGAAAAGGAGAATAAGGCTAGTTCGGCCGAGCTGGACAAGGCACGTAATGCCGCCAAGGAGATACGGACCGAGATCCGAAGTATGCAGGAGGAGCTCCAACAAGCTGACAAAATCATGGCTGGGGGCTCGTACTTACTACGGACGAAGTTCTTGGATCCGAAGTATGCTCCCCTGGCGGGTCGCATGAGTCCTGCGGACGCATATGCGGACTTGGCGAATAGTATAGCTGACGCTGTCAAGTTCTTCGAGGGTCAAGGCGATGAAGAAGTGGAGAAGCTCTTCTGGTCGCAGTTTAATGCTCCCACTCGCCCGCTGCCACTGAATGAGAATGTGACTGCTATGGCGGAGCTCCATAGGCTGTCCGGACTTGCAATGCGGTCTGTAATAGATCATCTTTGGCCGAAGGGGCCTAAGACGGACAACTACTTTGGTTTGGTGCAACAATTCCTTGGAGCCGTGTCCCGGATTGACGCCCTAAGAAGGTCGGCGTGCATAGAGGGTGCGCGGATGGCTCTAGCCCGCGTTAAAGCCTACTGGACGGATATGGAGGCCACTGTAATAGCGAGCCAGGATCCGGCGGGAGGCCAACATCCGGCCGAGCACTACTTGGCGCAAGTCACAGAAGGTGCCCGCCTGATAGAGGCGCAGTGCTCGAAGAGTGTTTTATTCGAGTGATAAGTCGAATTATTGTAGAAAAAAATGTTTAGTTTAATTATGAGGCTATGTTTATACTTTTGCCCGGAAGTATGATTGTCTTCCCTTTGCGGCTATTCTTATATGTATAAGTAGTCTGAAAGATATCAGTATTTGGCTTCAGCCCCCTCGCGGACAATGCAGGGGTGTTGGCGAAAAAATATGCGTAATCACACTTGATCCAACGTCTTGGTCCATTAAGGAGGTGATCGCACGCCGAACTAGGCAACCGGACTATATAGCTGTAACACTTTCGCTTAGCCATGGGAGTCTAATGGTGGGGCTACTATGTAGCCCCTGGTACCTCCACGTGCATCCGAATACGGGCGCGTGTGTACATGGCCGGGAAACGGCCCTTCGTTAAGGCGGAGGAATCTTTAGGGATTCCGGTGAGTCTTCGAGTGGTTGAACAGTCTCTCGCTGTATCATGACGGTCAGTTTTCGGCTTTCTCTACTGAGGCGCTCATCCGGAATAACCAGGGCACAATCGCTGTAGTTCTCTTTTTGCCTGCCTTAGCCGGATGATAGCGGAACGTAAGGCGGCAAACCTAGGAGCCGGGCAAACCCAACATTTTGACCAAAGACATGATTCGGAGCTGATGCATATACGGCCAAACTCGTGACGCTGAACACTCCCGAGGGTATTCGGTCTTTTGTAAAAGAAGATAGGCTGACAAGAGCCTATTTTAAGCCCTTTATTTCTAGGTACGTGCAATTTTGTCTGCCGTGGCCAAATGCCAAAAACGGCAGTATCCTCTGTGGGTATAGAACCCATGGGATGGTTAAACAACAAGAGGCAGTAGAAAAGGTTTACACAGGGGCTTAATCTAAAAAGAAACCTGTTGCACGGGGCTCTGCTGCACGTCTGCGCCTTTGTCTCCGTTGTGCCGTATCCTGGAAGGGTATCACACAAGCGTTGTTTGTAAAAAAGAAAAACTCGTAGGAGGGTGCAACGTAAGTATGCGATTAATAATAAGAGTGTAAGCTGTTGGCCTGCCAATAAGGTCGAGCCAAGCGTGGGGCTGTATTAAATATAGACATACCCTGGTTTCCCTTATGGGATTACATATACGGTGCCCTGTTGGAATTTATCCGGGCTACCGGACTCGTCTAATCGTGTTTGTGGTCGTAATGACCAATCATGTTTTCTAAAACTGGAGGCCGCTTATAGTCCGGCCACCAGGGCCGTCGCGTATTCCTCTGTGCGTGAAGGGCGCCACGGGGACCGGGCATCTTGAGTGTAAGGTGGCCATAGTGCGGCAATGCATTGAAGCAGGCGAAGGCCGTTCTTCCTAGCAATGCGTGATAGCTGCTTCGGAAGGGTGCGACAGTGAAGAGCATATCTTCGCTTCTAGAGTTGCCTAGGGAGCCGAATGTCACTTCCAGCACGATGGATCCCCTGGCGCAGGCTGCAACGCCTGGTATCACCCCTTCAAAGGTGGTGTTGCTTTGTTTAATTCTGGATGGGTCTATCCCCATTCTACGGACAGTGTCCACGTATATTAAATTGAGATCACTGATGAAGCTATGTACCTAGGGTAGGGTCATGGACTTGTCCAAACTACCCTACCCAAGGACATCTCTAGAAGAAACCACCTGTCAATCGACACGGAAGTGTTCCACTCGACAGACTCAAAGACACTCAACCATGAAGCCAACCACTCGACCATGAAACCAACCACTCGACGCCCAGGAGATCTAAAGTCACTCTACACGCAAACGGTCGGTCATTAAGTAGCTTTTATGGTCATCATAGCACTTTATGTGTAGCGTTACCAGTAACGCCCAATCTTAATGTATCTTAAACCCTGCATAACTAAGGGACGGAGGGGTCTGGCGGACTCTATATAAGCCACCCCCTCCTCAGTGTAAAAGGTTCGCACCCCTGTAACTCATACGCATATAATCTAGTCGACCGCCTTCGGGCTCCGAGATGTAGGGCTGTTACTTCCTCCGAGAAGGGCCTGAACTCGTAAATCTCTTGCGTATACAACTACTCCATAGCTAGGATCTTGCCTCTCCATTAGTACCCCCCCTACACTACTGTCAGGCTTAGAACTACGACAGTTGGCACCCACCGTCGGGCAGGTGTCTTAGCGACTTATTGGAGAAGTTGCAATTTTTTCCGATCTCCTTCATCATGGTTTCAGGCAGAGCCTTGGTTGAGGGCCGCGAGATCCGTCTCGACGCGCTCACGTTCATTGCCGACGACTCTGCTTGGCTTCAGGAGGCTCCGCTCGACATTGACGCGCTCCCAGTCCGCGGAGCGACGCACTTTCGCGCGTGCGTCCGCGGCGTCCTCCTGTGGCAACCGTCGACCCAGTATCGGTCGGTCCTTGTGTCGTCCTCCCACCCTGTTTCCTGCCGGTGCAAGCGCTCCGGTCGGTCGAGGCTTCAGCAGTGGGTGAGACATGCGGTGGCTCGCCAGTTGGCCACCCCCCAAGTCGCGGCGATCGAGCCCGACGAATCTCTCTACGGCCTGTTTGATCTGTCGACTGGCTCCGCAGAGACTGCATCCGAGTGCGACAACAGTGATCCAGCGGCGGAGGTTCTGATGGTTGATGAACCACGCGGTCCTCCCGGTTTTCCTGGTGCCGACGGAGGCGATGGCGGAGGCAATCCGTCGCATGCCCATGAGGAGTATCTCCCCAAGCCCCTCACTTCGCTGCAAAGGGAAGAACTTCGCCGCCGGAACATGGATGCGCTACATACTCCTATCATTGGAGAAACTCCAGAGGCTCATGCCTTAGAGGACGAGCGCTTGGCCAACTTGGCTGAACACGCTCGACTGGAGAACCTTCAGCGAGCACTCGACGAACGTGCGCGGCAACAGGTTCCGGATTCCAGTCGACGTCAACTCTTTCCACAACCGACTCAGGTCTATCGAACTCCGATTCAGAATTTAGCAGCTGCGGCCCGTATAGCAGAGTCAATTGAGCCTTCCCAGTCAGAGGCTGGCAGAGGCTTGTTGCAGATCAGAGATTTACTCCGGGCAGCAGGAGATAAAAATTCAGCTGTATCACAGTCACGGAATAGGATTCATAGCAGATCCGTAGCTGCAAATATAGTCCAGTCGGCTCATAGCTCCAGATCACCCCCGAGGCGTGAGGGACGTGGAGACCGGCAAGATCAGTTCAAGAACCATGAGCAGTATGATCACCAAATCAATCGCGGCGATCTATGTCGAGTGCCCACCCCTCCCCCAAGGGGTGGATCGTACGCGCCTCGACAGCAGGATGATAAACGCCAGCACAGTGTTGGGCGAAGGATTCCAGTCGACCCCAGGGAACCAGACTTTGATGCGAGATCCATTATCGTTCAAGGTCTGGTCGACAGGAACAGAGATCGCTGAGAGGGTCACGACAGAGATGTACCCACCAGCAGCAGATTGCACGTCTCGGGACCAGAGTGTTTCAGCAGAGCCATCAGGGCCGCGGTGATTCCTCCCAACTTCAGGTTGGCGATTGGAGTCAGTAAGTTCACTGGTGAGTCCAAGCCTGATACTTGGCTTGAGGACTACCGGGTGTCTATTCAGATCGGCGGCGACAATGATGAGGTGGCCATGAAACTTCCGCCTCTTATGTTGGAGGGCTCGGCCAGAGCATGGCTGAATCAGTTAGCACCCAGCAGCATTTACCCTTGGGAAGATCTTTCCCGAGTGTTTGTCAGAACGTTTGAAGGAACTTGCAAGCGACCAGCAGGACTGACAGAGCTGCAATCTTGTGTGCAGAAGTCGAATGAGACCTTGAGAGATTACATCCAGAGATGGATCACATTGCATCACACGATAGAGAATGTATCTAATCACCAGGCAGTCTGTGCTTTCAAGGAAGGCGTTAAGTATAGAGAGCTGAACCTGAAATTCGGTCAAACCGGAGACATGTCTCTGAGTCGAATGATGGAGATAGCCACCAAGTATGCCAATGGTGAAGAAGAGGATCGGCTCCGGAGTGGCAAGCACAAGCCAGTCGCCCATGAAACCGGAGGAGGGAACTCCAGTCGGAAGCAGAAGCGAAAAGCCGAGCCAGCTGCTCCTGGAGAAGCCTTGGCCGTGACTCAAGGAAAGTTTAAAGGGAAGCCCAAAGGGCCTTGGAACCCTAAGAAGGTGAAATACAAGGAGGGAAATGACGTGATGGATTTTCCATGTCACATCCACACGAAGAAAGATGAAGAGGGTAACTTCATTCACCCGAAACATACCACTCGACAGTGTCGGCTCTTGATCCAGCAATTCCAGGGGAAACAACCCAAAGATAAGGAAAAGGAGTCGGACAAAGTTGAGGACAAGGAGGATAGTGATGATGGATATCTCCAGGTCAATTCCACCCTGATGATTTTTGCTGACGTTGAAAGCAAAAGTCGATTGAAAGTTATCAACCGAGAAGTGAAAATGGTTGCTCCGGCGACACCCAATTATCTGAAATAGTCTCAGACTGCCATCACATTGGACCAGTCTGATCACCCGACACACATAGCCACCCCTGGGAGGCAAGCTCTGGTGGTCGACCCAGTCGTCGAAGGCACTCGACTGACTAAAGTGTTGATGGATGGTGGTAGTAGCCTGAATATACTATACGCAGAGACATTGAAAGGGATGGGCATTCCGATGTCCAGACTCAGTACCAGCAACATGAGTTTCTATGGAGTCTTTCCTGGAAAGAAAGCTGCGTCACTAAGTCAGCTTGCTCTTGATGTAGTTTTCGGTGATTCCAAAAAAATTCGCAAAGAAAAGTTGACATTTGAAGTTGTGGATTTCCAGAGTGCATATCACGCTATTTTGGGCAGGCCAGCTTATGCACATTTTATGGCTCAACCATGTTACGTGTATCTCAAATTGAAGATGCCTTGCCCCAAAGGTGTGATCACTATTACTGGAAATCGGAAGAAGGCGGAAGAGTGCTTTCAGAAAGGCTCAAAGATCGCCAATGCTCAGATGGTAGCAGAAGAGTGGCAGGAGCACCAGAAAAATGCAGATCCGAGTGACTTGTTGCGAGCCAAGAAGCCCGCTACGGAATCAGCATTTTAGTCGTCCGGTGAGATGAAACTGATTCACATTCACCCGACCGACCCCAATGCTGCTCCGACTAATATCTCTACAACGCTCAACTCCAAATAGAGAGAAGCGCTCATCCAGTTCCTCCATGAGAATTGGGTCATCTTCGCATGGAAACCTTCTGACATGCCGGGTGTTCCCAGGGGGCTGGCTGAGCACCGTCTACGAGTCGACTCAAAAGTGAAACCTGTTAAAGAACATCTTTGACGGTTCGCCATCCAGAAAAGAAAGGCCATTGGTGAGGAGGTGGCTCGACTCTTAGCAGCAGAGTTTATCCGAGAGATTTACCACTCCGAGTGGCTCGCCAATGTAGTCATGGTCCCCAAGAAGGACAAGTCACTTCGCATGTGCATTGACTTTAAACATATCAATCGGGCCTGCCCGAAAGATCATTTCCCTCTCCCCCGCATTGACCAAATAGTCGACTCGACTGCGGGATGTGAGCGCCTATCTTTCTTAGACGCTTATTGAGGTTACCATCAGATCCGTCTGTATGGACCCGATGAGATCAAAACAACTTTCATCACCCCATTTGGGTGCTTCTGTTATTTCACCATGCCATTCGGCCTCAAGAATGCCGGAGCCACGTTCATGAGGATGATTCAGAAGTGTTTGCTCACTCAAATCAGTCGGAATGTGGAAGCATACATGGATGATATCGTGGTTAAGTCACGGAAAGGTTCCAACCTGCTGACTGATCTTGCAGAGACATTTGCCAACCTCGGGAGGTATGATATCAAGCTTAATCCATCAAAGTGCACATTCAGAGTTCCTGGCGGAAAGTTACTCGGTTTTCTCGTTTTCGAACGAGGAATCAACGCCAATCCAGAAAAAGTTGGTACTATACTCCGAATGAAACATCCTGTGCGTGTGCACGATGTCCAGAAGCTTACTGGTTGCTTGGCCGTGTTAAGTCGATTCATCTCTCGTCTCGGTGAAAAGGCATTGCCTCTTTATTGACTGATGAAGAAGTCAGACAAGTTCGAGTGGACTCCTGAAGTTGATGCAGCGTTTGCAGAGCTAAAAGCCCTGCTTTCCACCTAGCCGGTGCTTGCTGCCCCGATCAGCAAAGAGCCTTTGATGCTTTACATTGCAGCCACAGGACAAGTCGTCAGTACAGTACTTACGGTCGAGTGGGAAGAAGAAGGAAAAGCCTTTAAAGTTCAGCGCCCAGTATATTATAATTCTGAAGTTTTGACCCCATCAAAGCAAAGATACCCTCATTATCATAAGCTTGTATATGGGATTTATATGACCACGAAGAAGGTTGCTCATTATTTCTCTAACCATTCCATTACAGTCATCAGCGACGCTCCATTGTCAGAGATTCTGCACAACAGAGATGCAACTGGTCGAGTGGCAAAATGGGCGATTGAACCCCTTCCCCTAGATATCATATTTGAGGCAAAGAAAGCCATCAAGTTCCAAGCAATAGCGGATTTCATCGCTGAGTGGACCGAACAACAACTGCCGACTCAAGTTCACTCGGAGCACTGGACCATGTTCTTTGTTGGTTCTAAGATGCTGAATGGATCCGGTGCTGGGGTAGTGTTGGTTTCCCCCCAAGGAGATAAGCTCAGATATGAGCTCCAGATTCACTTTGATTCCTCCAATAACGAAGCAAAATACGAAGCACTTTTGTATGGGTTGCGTATGTCCATTTCACTCGGCGTCCGTCGCCTCATGGTCTATGGCGACTCAGATTTGGTGGTTAACCAAGTGATGAAGGAGTGGGACGTCAGAAGCCCAGCCATGACTGGTTACTGCAATGCAGTAAGAAAGCTAGAGAAGAAATTCGAGGGGTTAGAGCTTCATCATATACCCCGACTGAAAAATCAAGCAGCTGATGATTTGGCAAAAATAGGTTCCAAGAGAGAAGCCATTCCCAGTGGTGTGTTTTTGGAACATATCCACATGCCATCAGTTCAAGAAGATCCTTTCACCGAAGAAGCCCCGCAGCCAAAAAGTGCCACGGATCCGACTGAAGTTGAGGTCCCTGCCGTGGTCGACTTGATCATGGAAGTTTTGGTCATCACTCCCGACTGGACAGTGTCGTACATCGCGTATATCCTAAGGAAAGAACTCCCAAAGAATGAAGAAGAGGATCGGCAAATCGTCCATCGATCCAAGGCCTTTACTGCGATGAAGGGACAATTGTACAGGGAAAGCGCGACTGGAGCCAGTCGAAAATGTATAACGCCAGAAGAGAGTCGGATAATTCTTGATGATAACCACTCGGGGACCTGTGGCCACCATGCGTCCTCTCGGACTATTGTGGCTAAAGCATACCGAGCGGGGTTTTACTGGCCCAGAGCAAATGAAATGGCAAAAGAGATAGTCGACAAGTGTGAAGGATGTCAGTTCTATTCCAATATGTCACACAAGCCCGCATCAGCCTTGAAGACCATTCCAATCGTCTGGCCCTTCGCTGTCTGGGGATTAGATATGGTTGGACCACTGAGAACTGGCAGGAGTGGTTTCACCCACGTACTGGTGGCAGTCGACAAGTTCACCAAGTGGATCGAAGCCAAGCCTACCAAGAATCTTGATGCCAGCACTGCTATCAGCTTCATCAGAGAGTTGATATTCAGATATGGAGTTCCGCATAGCATCATCACTGATAATGGGTCAAGCTTCGATTCCGACCAATTCAAAGCCTTTTGCGCTTCTCAGGGCATGCGAGTCGACTACGCTTCCGTCGCTCACCCCCAGTCAAATGGACAACCAGAAAGATCTAACGGCCTAATTCTCAAAGGACTGAAACCCCGGTTGATGCGTGATCTCAAACACGCAGCAGGCGCGTGGGTCGATGAACTTCCATCAGTTCTGTGGGGATTGAGGACTACTCCTAATCGGTTGACTAGGCGAACTTCATTCTTTCTGGTCTATGGAGCTGAAGCAGTTCTGCCGAGTGACCTGCTTCACAATGCACCACGAGTTGAACTCCACTCTGAAGATGAAGCAGAACAAGCCCGGCAGGACACAGTCGACCTTCTGGAAGAAGAAAGAGAGATGGCCATGATCCGATCGACCATCTATCAGCAAAACTTGCGTCGATTCCATGCCAGAAACGTGAAGAGTCGAGCCTTCCAAGAAGGAGACTTGGTCCTCCGAGTGGACCAACAGAAGCCACACAAACTTGCCCCTACTTGGGAAGGCCCCTTCATCATCACCAAAGTTATCCACAATGGAGCATACCGTCTTTACAATGTCGGCCGCCAGATTGATGAGCCACGAGCTTGGAATGCGGACCTGCTCCGCCCCTTTTACACTTAAGTACTCGGATGAGATGTAATAAAAGTACTCCTATAGTTTGTTTATCAAAGACAAAAGTGTTATCATTTTCCCATTGATTGTTGTTGCTTTTGTTTATGTGAGAAATCCCCCAGTGAGTGGCTTAGCTGCGAATCCGTTTCACCTAAGTTTGTAAATTTTTTCCTACCGAGTCACGAGCAAGCCTCTCACTTGGAGGCTTAGCTGCGAATCCGTTTCGCCTAAGTACCTGAAAAATCCTACCGAGTGGCGAGTCTGACTCCCACTCGGGGGCTTAGCTGCAGTCCAGTACTCGCCTAAGTGTTTGAAATCCTACCGAGTCGAGAGCGAACCTCCCACTCAGGGGCTTAGTTGCAGTCCAGTACTCGCCTAAGTGTTTGAAATCCTACCGAGTGGAGAGCGAACCTCCCACTCGGGGGCTTAGCTGCAGTCCAGTACTCGCCTAAGTAATAAAAAATCCTACCGAGTGGAGAGCAAACCTCCCACTCGGGGGCTTAGCTGTAGTCCAGTACTCGCCTAAGTGTTTGAAATCCTACTGAGTGGAGAGCGAACCTCTCACTCGGAGGCTTAGCTGCCAATCCGTTTCACCTAAGTACCTGAAAATCCTACCGAGTGGCGAGTCTGCCTCCCACTCGGGGGCTTAGCTGCAGTCTAGTACTCGCCTAAGTGTTTGAAATCCTACCGAGTGGAGAGCGAACCTCCCACTCGGGGGCTTAGTTGCAGTCCAGTACTCGCCTAAGTGATTGAAATCCTACCGAGTGGAGAGCGAACCTCCCACTCGGGGGCTTAGTTGCAGTCCAGTACTCGCCTAAGTATTTGAAATCCTACCAAGTGGAAATCGAACCTCCCACTCGGGGGCTTAGCTGCAGTCCAGTACTCGCCTAAGTAATAAAAAATCCTACTGAGTGGTGAGTCTGCCTCTCACTCGGGGGCTTAGCTGCAGTCCAATACTCGCCTAAGTACTTGAAATTCCTACCGAGTGGAGAGCAAACCTCCCACTCGGAGGCTTAGCTGCAGTCCAGTACTCTCCTAAGTACGAAATCCATTTTAATCCACAAGGACGACGAGGTGCAGGTCGACTGTTACCTCCTCCTGCGGAGCTCCGCCACAAATACAATGTGCGCTCTACAAGGACGACGAGGTGTAGGTTGGCTGCTACCTTGTCCTTTGGAGCTCCGCCACAAATACAATGTGCGCTCTGCAAGGACGACGAGGTGCAGGTCGACTTCTACCTTCTCCTTTGGAGCTCTGCCACAAATACAATGTGCGCTCTGCAAGGACGACAAGGTGCAGGTCGACTGCTACCTTCTCCTTCGGAGCTCCGCCACAAATATAATGTGCACTCTGCAAGGACGACGAGGTGCAGGTCGACTGCTACCTTCTCCTTTGGATCTCCGCCACAAATACAATGTGCGCCCCATCCTGATCCGCAAGGACGCAGGTCGACTGCAATCTGTGCTCCATCCCTACCTGCAAGAGCGGTGAGGCGCAGGTCGGCTGGATTCTCCACCTCAGAGCTGCGTCACAAGCATTAAAATATATTCCGAGTGAAGAACAACGTGCGCTCGAAGGCAAATGCAAGCATATTCAACGATAAGCCAAGTTCGGATAACGTCCTATGGATTCAGAAGTGCTCAGGCATCAAGCCTGTAAAAGTTTATCGGTTACAAAACCACTCAGCATTCCGAGGCAAATTTAAGGCATCAAGCATATAAGTTTTTTACTCCTCGGGCGGAGGACTGGAAGGCGCGACGAACTGGTCCAGGTCGATTCCATCTGCAATTCGAGTGGCAGCAGCAATGAAGGTCTCCATGAAAGATTGGAAGTCATGCTTCTTGGTATTGGCCACTTTGAGGGACGCCAGCTTGTCCTCTCGCGCATCCTTGCAGTGAACACGGACCAGAGACAGAGCAACATCAGCACCACACCTGGCAGAAGACTTCTTCCATTCTTGCACTCGACCTGGAACTTCATTCAGTTGAGTCATCAGAGACTCGAGGTCATTTTGAAGCGTCTCTCTTGGCCAGAGTGTCGTGTCAATCCGCGATGCCGCAACCTTCAGTCGAGCAAGATAGTCAACCACACCAGCAACACGAGACTCCAGTCGGAGCATGTTCATGGCAGTTTTGTCCTTCATAGGGGAGTTGATGGGATCCAAGCCTGTCTCCACTCGGCTGGTCTCCTCCTCGAAGTTTTGGCAGAATTCTGTAAACACAAGTCAAAGATAAACTAGCAGATCTACGATGAGTCGAATGATAACAAGTCAGTTGGGTGTGAGAGGTTACCCTCAAGCATGATGAACAACTTCTTGGCGAGCCCTCCCAGATAAGCCTCCAGATCGTTCTTCTTCCCCACCAGTTCACTAGCCTTGTCACTCAGAGCAATCTTGTCAATCTTCAGACGGCTGACTTCCTTGTTGGCCGCGTCGAGAGCAGCTTTCAGGTTGGTGTTCTCCTCTTCAAGTTTATCGACTGAAGCCAGCTTCTCTTCCGCAAGCTTCGTTTTGTCCAAAGCCGCCTTCTGTGCCTCGGCAAGTTCCTGGTCCTTCTTCTTCAGAGCCTCCTTCGTTTTATCTGCAAAATGACAATGAGATCAAAATCAAGAATGGGCAGAAGGATAAAGACAGTCGTCAAGTTCTCACCAATCATACCTTTTGTCTCGTCCTTCGCCTTCTAAAAGTTCTCCTGAACAAGCTTCAAGTCGAGGTCGAGCTGGATATGTTTGTTTTCCAACTCAGTATAGCGAGCCAAAAGTTTGCAAGATTTCTGCGAAGAATCAGTCGACAAATATCAAAGAGAGGTTGCTTCCAAGTAACTAAGAGAAAAACAGTAGCATTTCTAAGACTACAGTCGAATCAAAATATTCAATAGTAGTCTCGGGGACTACACCCAGTGGGTGCACTCAGCGTGCCCCCACCGGTTCTACCGACTTGGTCTGATCAGTCGGCCAAAAAAAAGGTTCTTCAGACCACAGTCGACTGCCAGCAGTCCACCGTAGTCTCGGGGACTACACCTAGTGGGTGCACTCAGCGTGCCCCCACCGGTTACAAGATTCCATTCAACATGGTCCGACCAGACCGAGTGAAGAAGTTGGAATGAAAAAATTCAAAATACAAAGACTACAGTCGACTGCCAGCAGTCCACCATAGTCTCGGGGACTACACCCAGTGGGTGCACTCAGCGTGCCCCCACCAATCCAAAAAATCAATCGACAACACCCAATGGGTGTACAGACACAAAGATCTTCAGAAAGAAAGCCTTCAGATAGCATATCCTAACAGAACAGGCGGTGACCAACTAACCTGGACATTGCTCTGAAGGGCTGAGCTAGCATCATAAGCCGCTTGGCTGGCTTCCCGGATCGCCTTCACCTGCTCCATCATGATCCCCGCCTGGCGTATAGCCTCCCTTGCAGCACCCACTTGGTCCTCTGGGACGTGGTGTGTGGCGAAAAGGGAGGGCAGATCAGCAATCGACGATGAAGGCCGGGCACTCGTCAGCGGCACAGCAAAGGACACAGAATACCGAGTGATATCGCCACCTTCTTGAACTAATGCCTCAGGCACTGATGCAGTCCGAGTGGTCTTGCCAGTCGGCGCCTTTTTATTCTTCCTCGCCCTCAGAGGCACCTCGTCGTCATCATCAGGGAGATCAATGACATGAAGAGGAGCTGCAGGATAAATCCAGAGTTAGAAATGAAAATCCAATCGACCAAAAGTGAAACTGCAAGAGAGCATACGAGGGTTGGAGGTGGCAGCGTCTTCCATTTCCTGGTCGTCGTTCTTGGCGGAGGTCTCGGAGGTAGCAGCACTGCAGATTTTAGAAACCAGTCGGTTAGTCGATGAGTCGACCAAGAGTTCGTCCATGCTAAACAAGAAAACACAAGTTCTTCTATTACCCGGAGATAGTGGGGATGGCCATTCTCATCTTGGGCAAGGCCTTCGGTGGCTTTGATGGCACCGCTCGTGGATGCTTCGGTGCTTTCTCAGTTGGCGCCGGAGAAGCCGCCCGAGGGCGTTTGGATGACTGCACAACAGGCACGACCGCTTTGCCACGCTCACTCGCTAGCTCGTGGGCGAGCTTGGATCGCCTTTCCGTGCGAGGAGGATCAACTTCCTCCTCCTCCTCTCCGCTGGAGCCGTCTTCAACCTCTTCCCCCTCGCCATCAGATTGCCACTCCTCCTCCTCCTCACTTTCACCTCCGCTCGCCTCTCCCTCCTCGGCTTGTTCTTGCGCCCCATTGGGCGTTGAGTACATCTCAGTCGTGGCCTAGAATACAACAAACAAGACAAAATTCAGTCGACTGATTTTAAGCAAACAGAATGGAGAAAGCAGAATCACAGTCGGAAATGCAGAATTGGACCTTGTCTACTTCGTATGATTGGTCGAGTGGAACAATCGTCCTGGCTCCTCGGGGGTTGTCTTTGTTCCCTGTGATGTTCGCCATCCACCGCTCTAGCGTGGCATTGTCAATCTCCTCCGGGTGGATCCGAGAGGTGTCCTTAGTGCCAGAATACAACCACATCGGATGATCTCGAGCTTGAAGCGGCTGGATGCATCGTCGGAGGAAGACCTCCAAGAGGTCCATGCCAGTCACCCTGTCACGGATAAGCTGCACGACACGCTCGACCAGCACCTTAACCTGCGCCTTCTCTTCCGGGACCACCTTCAAAGAGGAAGGCTTCCTCACTCGTTCCATGGAAAAAGGAGGGAGCCCAGTCGACTGCCCTGGCGTCGGCTGGTCTTTGCAATAGAACCAGGTCGACTGCCATCCAAGGACCGAGTCGGGTAAGATCATGGTCGGAAAGGAGCTTTTTCCTCTCAGCTGAACCCCAAGACCCCCACACATCTGAATCACTTGAGTTCTCTTGTCACTCGGATTGGCCTTCTTCACCGTCTGGGAGCGACAGGTGAAGATGTGCTTGAAAAGACCCCAATGAGGCCGGCAACCCAAGAAATTCTCGCACAAGGACACGAAAGCAGCAAGGTACACGATGGTATTGGGTGTGAAGTGGTGGAGTTGCGTCCCAAAGAAATTCAGAAATCCCCAAAAGAAAGGGTGATGCAGCAAAGAAAACCCACGGTCGACGTGGGTGGCCAAGAGAACGCACTCACCCTCCTGAGGCTGCGGCTCTGACTCCCTCCCCGGGAGCCATGCCGATCCATGGGGGATCAGTCCTCTGTCGGCCAGGTCGTCAAGATTTGCTTGACTAATTGTCGAGCGGATCCAGTCGCCCTGGATCCAGCCCGGCGGCAGGCCGGTCCTTGATGAAGATCTGCTCCGACTGGTCCCCCTTTCCTTTGCCTTCGCCATCGCTTTCTTCGCCCGCTCCAGGGCCACCGTCTTCTCTTTCACCATCGTCACCGGCGAGGCACGCACGGAGCAGCGGCGCTGAGGCGGAAGCGAACGCGACGAAGAAGTCTGGAGAAGAGAAGGGGGAATGAGGATGCACTGTTCAAAAACCCCCATCCGACGCCTTATATAAGGTTGCTTCCGAGTGACTGACATGTAGGCCCGGGCGATCCTGTCAAATCCCGCAACAGTCGCGTGCGTGATACGTGGCAAAAAAGGTGGCACGAAGATCGAGGCAGCCCTGCCTTATCCCATCCGATTACTGCGGCCTCGCCCCGCCCTGCGCGCTTCCCAAAACTCAAATCCCACAAAATCCACGGGTTGCAGAACAACTCGTCAGATGAAAGATCTCCTCCACTCTATCGCTCGGAGCTTTCCAAGCGAAAACTTCACTCGACAGATACAAAGAATGGATCAAGGCGACTGAAAAAGAAGTTGGTGCCGTCACCTAAGGTTCATTGATCCAGAACAAGACATACTCATAGCACAAGAAATGGGTCGGAAGAGTTCTCAACTCCTTCCCCACTCAAACCTCGATCCATTCAGGGGCTAATGATGAAGCTATGTACCTAGGGTAGGGTCATGGACCTGTCCAAACTACCCTACCCAAGGACATCTCTAGAAGAAACCACCTGTCAATCGACACGGAAGTGTTCCACTCGACAGACTCGAAGACACCCGACCATGAAGCCAACCGCTCGACCATGAAGCCAACCACTCGACGCCCAGGAGATCTAAAGTCACTCTACACGCAAATGGTCGGTCATTAAGTAGCTTTTATGGTCATCATAGCACTTTATGTGTAGCGTTACTAGTAACGCTCAATCTTAATGTATCTTAAACCCTGCATAACTAAGGGCCGGAGGGGTCTGGCGGACTCTATATAAGCCACCCCCCTCCTCAGTGTAAAGGGTTCGCACCCCTGTAACTCATACGCATATAATCCAGTCGACTGCCTCCGGGCTCCGAGACGTAGGGCTGTTACTTCCTCCGAGAAGGGCCTGAACTCGTAAATCTCTTGCGTATACAACTACTCCATGGCTAGGATCTTGCCTCTCCATTAGTACCCCCTACACTACTGTCAGGCTTAGAACCACGACAATCACTGCCGCCGTCCATGAGGACACGGGTGAGACGGTATCTGTCTATTATTGGGTCAAGCACCAAGGCTGTGATCCTTCTCGCCGAATTGTAGTTCGGCCGTCCATGTGATCGAAAGAGATTGGACGAGACTTCCAGTAGTGAGACATGGGTACGACGGGCTCTACATAGTGCGCTTCTATGGGCGTGCGTTCATGCCCTCTCATGGATGTGTGAGTCGTATGGATCATGTTTACAGTTTTAACCTGTGGCGGGAATTTTTTCTATACCCTAGTGTTCGGCTGGTGAGGTTCATCCTCGTCTTCGCTTGGTGTGCCCCTCCCCTTGTGTTCGAAATTTAATTTGCCGGCCTGCTTGAAGACCCAGCACTCTCTATGGGTGTGGTTCACAGGTTTCTCCGGGGTGCCATGAATTTGGCATAGTCTATCCAGGACTCTGTTCAGACCGAACGGTCCATCTTTACTGCCTTTGAGTGGCTTCTTTTGCTGATCAGATTGAGAGCCCCTGAATCCGGCATTGATCGTCGTGTTGTCCAGGCTCTCTTCCTTGTTTTGGTGTTTGTTTTTATTACGCCGTGGCTTCCCGTTGCCATCCCTTAGTTCGGATGTGCTGGGGTCGCTGGTGCCTTTATGGGCCAACCAGCTATCCTCACCCGCGCAAAAGCGGGTCATAAGGCTTGTTAAGGCTGTCATTGTCCTTGGCTTTTCTTGGCCGAGGTGTCGGGCGAGCCATTCATCATGGATGCTGTGTTTGAAAGCCGCTAAGGCTTCAGCGTCCGGACAGTCGACAATTTGATTCTTCTTAGTGAGGATTCTGTTCCAAAGCTTGCGGGCGGACTCTCCGGGCTGTTGGATTATGTGACTTAGATTGTCTGCATCCGCAGGCCGGACATAAGTCCCTTGAAAATTGGCCCTGAAAGCGTCTTCGAGTTCCTCCCAACTCCCAATTGAGTTTTCGGGGAGGCTTTTCAACCAGTGTCGAGCTGGTCCCTTCAACTTGAGGGGAAGGTATTTGATGGCGTGGAGGTCATCCCCACGAGCCATGTGAATATGCAGGATAAAATCCTCGATCCATACCCCTGGGTCTGTCGTGCCGTCGTACGCTTCTATGTTCATAGGTTTAAAGCCTTGTGGGAATTCATGGTCTAATACTTCTTCGGTGAAGCACAGGGGGTGAGCAGCCCCTCTGTATCTGGACGCATTGTGGCGTGTAGTCGGTTGTTGTTGTGTCCGGGGTTGATTCCGAACTGGTATCTGGCTTTTATGAGCGTTTGGGTGACCATAGTCCCGCGCTAGGGTGTGTCTTCTAGATCCATATATGGACCTGGCTGCACCGGTCTTTTTATCCGGATGCTCGCATGGATCATGCGCAGTGTCCGCGGCCGCTCTGTTATGGTTGTGAGGCGGTACATCTGGTTTCTTGGTCGAATTTTATTTTGGTGGAACGGCCACGTCGTCGAATTCTGGCAGTAGCTTGCGCTTCGGATGGCTTTTCGTATGGCGGTCATCGCCTTATCTTTCTTTAGTGTCTAGCACCTTATTCCATCTGCGACTTAGCTTTCTCTGTGCGGCCTTGAGCCGTTGCTTCTGCTTTAACTTCTTGCGGTGGCCATAAGCTTTCTGTGGAGGTTGTCTCGTTCCACTTGTTCGTCCGGGATGATGAATGCATCGTCGTCCGGACTGTCTTCCTGTTCTAGGGCGGCATCCTGAGCTCGTCCCTCCGAATCATTGTGATCGTTTATTTGCTCCGAACTTGATTTGGCATGACCTGGCTCGTCCTGCTCCATCACTGGGTCCATGTGGTCATTACTTCTTTCGGAGTTTGCAGGTATATCAACCCTTCTTGCGCTCTTGTCGCTATTTTTGCCATTGCTGGACTTTGAGCGGCGTCTACGCCGCCTCTTTGGCTTTTGCCCAGGTGTTTTATCGTCTGGACTGCCATCCTTATTGGGCGTATCTACCATGTATATATCGTATGACAAGGTAGTAGTCCCGTGCTCCAGGGATTCTGGAGCCTCTCCTGCATCATCGTCCATATCGTCGATGTCTTCGGAGTCAAGCACGTCGGTTAATTCTTCGATCGTGGCAATGAAGTGGGTGGTGGGTGGGCGCCGAGTTCCTTCGTCGCCTGCTTCCCGCTTGGGCCGGACATAGTTCGGCCCAGAGCCTCCTGACAAAGAGAGAGACTTCAATGAGTTTAGCGTGTCGTCAAAGGGCGAGTGTTGGAAGATGTCCGCAGCGGTAATCTCCATTACTGGATCCCAGCCTGGCCCGGCTGGCTCGAGAGTGAGCGGACCAGGACCAACAACCGGATATGAGTCCGGGGGCCCAAGGTTACATGCCTCCACAGAGGTGAGACCCGTGTTCGGCTCCATCGCCTATAAGTATGCGTCTTGCGGGGCGGGGTCCAGCCCTCCGTCCGTAGGCAACGCAACCTACCCTAGATTTAGATCCGGGGATGCCTCGGGGAGAATGCCCCGGGCACTGTCCGACATCAGGTCTAGGCCGTGCTCGTCGTGGTTGTCCGGCGCTCCTGGCACAGGCTCGAATCCGTCGAAGATCAAATCTCCGCGGACATCTGCCGTGTAGTTCAAGTTTCTGAACCGGATCTGGCGGCCAGGGGCGAAGCTGTCGATCTACTCCAACTGGCCAAGCGAATTGGCCCGCAGTGCGAAGCCGCCGAACACAAAGATCTGTCCGGGGAGAAGAGTCTCACCCTGGACCGTGTCGTTGACGATTGAAGACGCCATCAAACCTCGAAGCGATGACACAGAGGAACTCTCAATGAAAGCACCAATGTCGGTGTCAAAACCGGCGGATCTCGGGTAGGGGGTCCCGATCTGTGCGTCTTAGGCTGATGGTAACAGAAAGCATGGGACACAATGTTTACCCAGGTTCGGCCCTCTCGATGGAGGTAAAACCCTACTTCCTGCTTGATTAATATTGAAGATATGTGGAATAAAAAATTAGATCTACCACGAGATCGTACAGGCTAAACCCTAGGAGCTAGCCTATGATGGTATGATTGTAATTGTGATCGGCCTTCTAAGGGCCATGCTCTCCAGTTTATATAGACACCGGAGAGCTAGGGTTTACATGGAGTCGGTTTACAAGGAAGGAAACATAATATCTGGATCGCCAAGCTTGTCTTCCACGCAAAGGAGAGTCCCATCCGAACACGAGCCGAAGTCTTGAGTCTTGTATCTTGACGCTTCTATAGTCCGGACGATGTATATAGTCCGGCTGTCCGGATACCCCCTTATCCAGGACTCCCTCACTCCCTGCTGTTAGTTTTTAAGGTTTCACGGTCATAAGTTAACACAATCATTCGCCAGGTCAATTGGTGAGCCACTCACGCTTGCAGCAAGAGGTCCGCGGCTCGAATCCAGGTAGCTCAACTTTTTTTTGGTTTCTTTTCAATTTTTACTTCCAGTGAAGGGGCACGCTTACTACAGCCATCACCATTGGGCCCGGCCCAATCCGACGGGGGTTGGGTGTCGTATACATGATGGCGGACAAAAAAAAGACCACCATCAACTTAAAAAAGGACCATCATACCCTTTATTATGAAGGGGGGTATAAACAGATCTCCATCGTCGATGTGTTTAGAGGGGTTGTACCAAAGAAGAAAGGTCCAGGATCTAGCCAGAACAATTGAGACATCAAGTTACCAAATCAAAATATATCCATTTGTACATTTGTACCGAGTTTGAACATGCTTAAACATGCTCGAGAGAACTATATTAGCAGCAACTGCTTAGTTCAAACAAAATATGGTTCATTTATTTACTTACAAGGTAATTAAAGCATATACTTAATTGACAAATTCAACTCTAGAGACCCCATGGGCAGTACTCCCTCTGTAGAAGGCATGGAATTTGGCTTATAGAGTGCTTTTAATCCATAATGGATTCATGCGGCCCCAAAGCAGAAACACACAACGTCCCAATTTTATTTTGCGGTTTAGTTCTTTCTTAGTTTCATTTATTGTGTGTCTGTTTGCTCCTTTTACCTTTTTTTACGCAGCTGGAGCTAGACTCCAATTAGATGAACTCCTAACTAATGTTTAAGAAATGGAAATAGTAGCAGCATCATTGCTATTGAGGATTTCTATTCTCTCCTTGTTTCTGGCATAGCCATGGTCAACTCGTGGTAACGGAGAATTACTTGTTGGTTAGATTACTTTTCCTTTTGGTAGATTACTTATGTATATTATTCTTTTGCTTTGACACTGAACACTGGAGATGTAGTATTCTGCCGCGATCAAGATACCAGCTTAACCACCACCTGATCATTTTGCAAAACAGAATGCACCAATTTATGGATAGTTGTTTTGTAATCAATCATCTACTACATCTAAGTAAAACGTTGTTGCCTACATGTAACACACTCCAGCCTTCATTGTTTGCTTAACATTAGCAGACGGTGTAAAATAACCAAGCTCACAACATTCTAAAGCGATCTATTAGCTACTTCAACAGGCAATGGACAGAGAGAAGGAATCAATAGGTGATTTGCTCATACTAGTGGAGGCATAGAATTCTTCCCAAAATTTCTCGCAGCACTTGTGGTCAGCGGCGAGGATGAACACCCACACCCGCTCCTTGTTGTCGGCCTCTGCGTCCTCCTCCCTCAACGCGGGTCTATGCGAGGAGTTGATCTAGAAAATCCTACTGTTAGATATAACAAATGAAAAGTTCTGAGCAGTAGTGGATTAACTTAAGCAGTAGTGGATTTCTATGAGTAGTGGTCAATATCAGATATGGATGTAGTGGATTAACTTAAGCAGTAGTGGATTTCTATGAGCCAAGATTCAAATATTTCACCAAAACACGCTGAGAATAACAATACAGTGCATTTGTCGGTAGTTGTGATGTTTCTATGTACAAGAGGAAACTCGATGAGTGACATGCATAGCCCAGTTTGTTTTTACCAACAGCAATTAGTAGTAGCTTTGTGAAATTCATAACGTGTACACCCTGTACACCCTGAAAGGCTTCAGATTCACGGATACGTATACATGGCTGTGTACCTTTCTAAGGTGCCAGCTGATTAGCCTGTAAAACTGTACTGACGAAGAGGGAAGAGGGCCATTGCTTCATCTTCCCAGTAATCTGTTGCGAGAAACGCACTGATATTTGAGCAATAACGATGTCGGGCGGTCCATGCCTCTGTCTTGATGGGCGGGCCACCCCATGGACGAGCCCTGTTTTGAACGGATCGACGATGCCGCCGGAATGGAACCACCGCAGCAGCGACACCATCGGGACTGCAAAGGTGTCTCCGTTGTTGGACACAGGCCCGTGTCGATACGTACGTCGCTCGTAAACGATTACTTTCCGTCAAGAGCACACACGCAGTCGTCGAGCCAGCCGAGTACTTTCCGGCTGTAGGAAGACTGTACGTATGTAGACGCACAAAGCTGCCAAGCTTCATGGTTTCTCACATGTGATAATAGAAACCTCTCGAATCCCCGTCACAATAGTTGGTCTGTTGTGGTACCGGTACTAGTAAAAATTGTAGAGCTAGCTTCCTCTTTTGATTATTTTTGTATTCAACATGTAATGAATCAGCCAATGTACCGGCCCATCTTTATGCAAATCGAGCTAGCACCATTGACGGTCATAAAAAATTGGACTAATGATAGACCACCTTTCCTGCTCACTAGCCTTTTGGCTGATGATGTTAGGAGTTCTTTTGTTGAATAAAGCTCTTGAGTTTGAATGCAAAAAAAAAAAAGCAGGCAGGCAGGCACCTGGATGGATTTTGCTCGGTGTCTAGCTAGCTTCGTATACTAGCTGGATCATACCATTTATAGAGTGGTAGAGTAACATCGCCATGCAGTACGAATTGCATGGCTGCATGCAGCCTTTATGAATAAACAAACTTTGCAGAGCCGTTTCACCTAATCGATTCCGTCGGCGGATCATCAACGTCACAAAGAGTTGCCGGCGGAACACTTGACCGACACATGCGAGAACACGAGCACACGCAATATGGCAATAGGGCCGTGTCGGTCCTATGTTTTATTACTTTGATCTAAGTTGAGTTTACAGGGGTATGTTACACACATATATATAGCAGTAAAAGCTAACAATACGAGTCATAATCTACTTGGTGTTTATACCAGTCCGAACCGGACAAGTGGTTAATTTCAACAATCACCCCACTAAACACGATGTCCTCACTTCACAGCTTGCACACCGATCCTTTGCCGCATCTTCACGAACTTCTGCCGTCCCAAAGACCTGGTTAGGATATCTACAAGCTGGTCATCGATTCAAACATAGTTGATGTCGATCTTGCTTTTTTCCACACACTCCCTTATGTAACGATACCTCGTATCGATGTGCCTCTTTCCATCCTCACGCACTGAATTCTTCCACAGAGAGATTGTGGACTTGTCGTCAACGTTGAGCACCATCCGTTCCAGTTCCTTACCTGTGAGGTCACCGAGTAGCCTTCCTAGGCACACACCTTGACACACCGCAGTTGCAGCTGCAATATACTCTGCTTCACGGGATGATAATGCGACCACCTTCTGCTTTTATGATAGCCAACTCACTACGCTTCCTCCCAAGAAATATGCCACGCCCGAGGTACTTTTATGGTCGTCCACATCTCCTGCCAGGTCGCTATCACTATAGCCAAGTAGCTCCACCATCTCCTTCTTCTTCTCTCTCAAATAGACACAACCGAAGTTTGTTGTCCCTTTGATGTACTTGGGTATATTTTCCACCGCTGCCCAATGCTCCGTCGTGGGTGCTTCCATGAAGCGACTCACTATGCCAACGGAATAGGCCAAGTCCGGTCTTGTATTCGTGACATATCTCAACTTTTGAACCACACTTCTATAATCCGTTGCATCGACTGCAGGTGCTTCAATTTTTTTTGCTTAATATAAGACAAGGATTCATCGGAACATAACTTGGATTGCAATCTTTCATGCCACAACTTTCAAGTACCTTCTTTGCATATGCCTCCTGGCATATTGTGATCGCATCCGGCTTTTGTTGTACCTCGATCCCAAGGTAGTAACTCACGAGCCCTAGATCAGTCATCTTGAATAGCTCCTTCATTTGTAGCTTTAAGTTTGCAATCACCTCTTCGTCTGCTCCAATTATCAACAGATCATCCACATAGATGCGCACTAAGAGACGATCCTTGCCTTCACCTAGCTTGTACATTGCAAGCTCCAGTGGGGCTTTCTCAAATCTAAGAGAAATTAATGTATGATCAAGCTTGATGTTCCATGCCCGAGGAGCTTGTCATAGCCCTTACAATGCCTTGCGTAGCTTCAATACCTTGTGTTCCTCTCCTTCTTTGATGTACCCTGGTGGTTGCTTCACGTATACTTCTTCTTCCAACTCCCCAGTCAAAAACACGAAGTTCACATACATGTGATGTAGCCTCCAAGATTCTTGAGTTGCGAGAGCTATAAGTAGCCTCACCGAGCCCATCTTTGCAACTGGAGCGAACACTTCTTTGAAGTCCACATCTTGCTCTTGCACGTTTGTTTTAGCCACGAGCCTTGCTTTATGCTTCACCAAGTTCTCTTTCGCACCCTTCTTGACTTTGTACACCCACTTGAGCTCTATGGCACTATGTCCGTTAGGAAGATCCACGAGCTCCCATATATCGTTGTCTTGGATCGAACCCAATTCTTCATCCATAGCACGACGCCAAAACTCTTCCATAATTGTGTCTTCAAAATTTTCCGGTTTCTCGATGTGCAAACGTCGTTGCCCTTTACTCTTCATCTTCACCGAACTTGTTTGAAATGCTTTTTCTGGAGAGAGATCCAACACTGGTTCTAGACGAATATGTGTTGGAGGCTGCTGCTTTTTTTTAGATAAAAGGCATACACCAAACTTTATAAATAAAGCCACCAGGCAGAGTAGCACAACCAACATCCAAGCAACCAGAGTAACAGGGCAGACAAAGAAAAGGAGTTTTGGTACATGGCTATCCAGCCAGATATGGCACGCAGGCCAAAAATAAGACTAGTAGAGGAGACGCTTGGGTTTAAGAAGCTTCACGTTGTCTGCGCACCAAGGACAAAGCCATAGCCCGAATCTTGGATGCCAAAGCATCGAAGGCCTCGTGATCAGCATCCCTAGTCAACGATCTCCACTGCTGCAAGAATATTTCGGTTTTAAATAAGAAATTAGCAGGATTAGCTGGGAAGATATGCTCGACAGTAAACTTGTCTCTAGTGGTACACGGCGACCAACATATCGCTGCAAACCCAACCCAGAAGACCCTTTTTGAATTCCCAAATAAACCGTTGACCAATCCCCTAAGATCGTCGAAAGAAGAGGGATCCCACGCCACCTGGAGCCAGGAGCGGATGCAGTACCAAACAAATTTAGCCAAGGAGCAGCGGAAGAAAATGTGCTCCGTGTTTTCAAGTTCCCCACACAAGGCGCATCTATCCGAACCTGGGCCGTACCTTTTCCGGATTTGGTCCGCTACGGGAAGCTTCCCACTAAAAGCTTGCCATGGGAAATTTTTTGATCTTAGGTGGGACGCGGGCACTCCATATGCACTTGAACTTGGAAGTAGGAGAGCCCGAAATCAGTTTAGCGTACAAGGATTTGACCGAAAAGCGACCAGAGGCCGAGTGGGGCCAGACCATCGAGTCCTCTTCCTCCGAGAGCAGAGGGAAGCAAGCAGTAAGACGATGCCAATCTTCCAACTCTTCAGGAGAGAGCGTCCTATGAAGGTCCAAGTCCCAATTATTCATCGAGATCTCGGAGATTGAGATCTCCGGGTCAGGACATTAAGGAAACAAAACCGGGAATTTCACCACAAGGGCGGCCTCCCCACACCACCAATCTAACCAAAAGCGAGTAGATTTGCCATTCCGGACATCAAATTTGACCAGAGACTGGAAAAACGGACGATCTTTGACGAGATCTTGCCAGAATTGGGAGTCACCAGAAGCTGGCGCGAACATGGGGCTAGTCTCAGGGAAGTATTTAGCTTTGAGAATGCTAAGCGACAGCGGGGCCTCTGTAGAGGACATGATTTTCCACCACCACTTAATGATGAGGCATTTTTGTTCATGACATCAGTGTTAATAACGCCCAACCCCCCAAGGTTTTTGGGTCTGCAAATAAGCTTCCATTTCACCATCATATATTTACGCTTGTTGTCCACCGAATTCCAGTAGAAGACACCCCTGTGTTTGTCAAACCCAATGTGGGTCCCACCCGAAAGGAGGTAGAATCCCATCAAGAACATGGGGAGGGAGGAGAGGCATGCGTTGATTAAGGCAACCTTGCTAGCTTGGGTGTTGTAGCGACCTCTCCACGGCAACACCCGATTGCCCACCTTCGAGATGACCAGGCGAAATCTTTAGCCAACAGCTTGTGGGGGGAGATCGGGAGGCCAAGGTATTTGAAAGGGAAAGAGCCTAGGGAACAGTTTAGTAAATGAGCAACTCTAAGAGCCTCAACGTCTGACACCCCAGTAATAATAACTTCACTCTTGGCAAAATTAATTTTGGGACCAGAAAGTGCTTCGAAGCAAAGGAGAAGGAATTTCAAGTGAGCCACACTTTCATCGTTAAGTTCAACCATAATGATGGTATCATCCGCGTATTGGAGGTGGGATATGCCATTAGGAGCAAGATGGGAGCTGACAGGGGTGATATGGCCAGCAGACGCAGCCGGAGTCAAGATGTGGGAGAGAGAGTCAGCCACAAAGTTAAAGAGAAGGGGGGGAAGCCGAGTCACCCTGCCTCAGGCCCCTGCCGTTGGCGAAAAAAATACTGATATTCCCGTTTACCGAAACCGTAGTGTGGCCATCCGTGACCAACTTCATAAGTCTGTGAACCACAGCCCCATCAAAGCCCTTGGCCAGTAACACCTGACAAAGAAAGTTCCAACTGACCGAATCATAAGCTTTCTCGAAATCAAGCTTAAGGATCACCGCTCTAGTACCACGAACACGCAGGTCATGGACGATCTCATGCAAACATAGGATGCTGTCCAGGATGAACCTGACATTGACAAAGGCCGACTGAAAAGGACTGAGGGTACGGTGAGCAATGGGGGATAGCCTAGTAGCAAAACATTTTGCCGGAAATTTAGCGAAGTTATTGATGAGGGCTATAGTTCTGAACTAAGAAATCTTGTGAGCCCCTTTATCTTTAGGTATGAGAGTGAGGACAGTGTAGTTTAGGCGAGAAATATCCACGGTTCCCGACCAGAATCCTTGGATGATTGCAAGAATGAGGCCCCAAAGCTAGGGCCAAAATTGCTTGAAGAAAGGGATGGAGAATCCATCAGGGCCCGAGGCCGAGTTGGTGTTAGCAGTACGAACAGTTTCAAAAATCTCCTCGTCTGAAGGGGGAATCATTAAGGCCTCGTTTTCATCGTTGGAAACCTGCTCCTGGACCGACCAGAAGGAGTGAGCCATCCTAAACCCAACCTCGGGCTTAGCAGAAAGGAGGGAGGAGAAAAAATCAACTACATGGGACACAATCTGGTTATGATTTGAAGCCTTGGTGTTATTGATGAAGAGACTATCAATCAGGCATCGATGACGTCTCCCATTAGCAATGTCAAAGAAATAAGCGGTGGGAGAGTCGCCTTTCAAAGTCCAGTTAATGGTGCCTATTTGCCTCCAATACACCTCGGCCTGACGGTGTAAAACCATTAGGGCCTCCTCGAGCGCGTAATGGATCTGCCATTCAGGAAGAGAAAGGCCAGGGCCATTGGACCGCATATCAAGGGAGTCAATTTGGGCCGAAAGACGGAGCCTGTCTCGACGGGAATCAACAACATGATTCTTGGCCCATCCACGAAGAAATTTGCACAAGAAATAAGAACACTGGTGCCAATCATCCATCGGGCCAAAGGAATGGCGGTTAGAAGCGAAGAAGGAGATAATTTTAGACAAGAGCAACTCAGAGAAGCCATCAACTAGCAGCCACGAAGCGTCGAATTGAAACCGTGGGGAGGATACGGTGCGGATCCCATCATCGAGAACAAGGGGTGCACGGTCAGATCCCACTATGGAGAAAGCCTGAAGGGAAGCCCAACGAAACAGGGAGTCCCAACGGGGACAAATAAAAACCAGATCTGATAGGAGAAGACTGGTGATTCGTCCAGGTAAAGCGAGTACCCACCTAGGCACTTCACGGATAACTGAGTCACGAATGAAAGTGTTAAAAGCGTCAGCAAGCGGCGAGGAAAAGTTAGGAGAATTTTTGTCCGAGGGGGAGCACATTAAGTTGAAATCACCACCAATAAGCAAGGGAAGATCACATGAATCAATCTTATTCAATACCTCATCCAAGAACAAGTGGGAAAGAGAATGGTCATCTGGACCGTAAACTACCAGAACTTCTCAGAGAACATTGAGGGAGTGGTGAGACACAACAGTGCTAGCCCAAAAAAATACCATGATCGAAAGCAACAAAATCAAACATGTCTCATTTAGTACAAAATTACGATGCCGCCGGAGTGGCCCGAGGAAGGCAGAAACTTCCAATCGAATTAGTCGATCCCCGCAACTGCAGAGAGTTCATTAGGGGAGAAAGAGGGTTTTAGCGTTTCAACGAGGCCAATGATGTCAATATTATCGCTCCGAACAAGGTCTTTCAGCCGGTCTCTGTGCCCCTAGTGCCGAAACCCCTGATGTTCCAAAAAAGAGATTTCCTCGAAAGGAAAGTTTTTTAATGCGAAGACTCGACCTGCATGGGGCTATGCAGGATTTAGCATGTTTGCCCGCCCCGCGCCGAGGCACAGCAGAAGACACCTGATCCCTATCAAATGTCTCCGCGACCCCACCAGCTATAGCCGGTGTGGGCCCAGCCTGAGCGGTAGTATCCTTGGCCCTGGCAATATCAGCCCGGGCCACTTCATTGGCCCGAACAACAGCCAGCAGGGCAGAGGGAGAGCCAAAACTAGAATCAAAAGAAATGCCACATCTGATAAAATATGCAGAAGATGTTCATTGGAATGCTACGGAAGGACTAACCGAACAGGAGAAGTACTGGGGATAGAAGGGGTAGAAGGGCGAAATGGAGTACCTGTGGGGGGGGGGTCCCTGGCCGCAGCGCATCGTGCCGCCCGGTCAGCTACCCGCTCATGGCTGTTGGAGATCCGGCCGCTCTTGCAGGCAGTGGAGGCAGGGAAATGCACCGGCGTGGGGCGGGCACGTCTCGGGGAGGCTGCCGAAGAAGAAGAACCCGAGGCCACTCCCAGATCAGCATCGAGCCTGCGGCATATCCCAGCCGCAGACTGCTTTGAGCCCTCTGAGGCCCTGCTGCGAGCGGAAAACTTCTTGACAGATGATTTCTTCTTCTTCTTGGACACGGGGCCGGCAGGGGGGTAGATCCTTGATGCCAGAGAGAGAGAGAGAGAGAGAGAGAGAGAGAGAGAGAGAGGGCAAGGCCGGGTGAGCCGGGAGATTAGACCAGACGCCAGAGAAAGGAGTGCCCCTCACCCCATCGGAAGCTGCAGTCCCCGCTCCCATGTTGCCAGCCGCATCCTTGTTCCCGACCCCCGCCGAAGCATTCTCCTTGAGCAGGTCACGGTCTTCAGAGGTCAGACCGTCCCACTCGGACTGCGTGAATCGATGCTCAGTACTGATACGTCCATTTTGCATCATGCTTTTATATCGATATTTATTGCATTATGGGCTGTTATTAGACGTTATGTCACAATACTTATGGCTATTCTCTCTTATTTTACAAGGTTTATCATGAAGAGGGAGAATGCCGGCAGCTGGAATTCTGGCTGGAAAAGGAGCAAATATTGGAAACCTATTCTGCACAGCTCCAAAAATCCTGAAACTCCACGGAAGTCACTTTTGGAATTAATAATAATTATTGAGCAAAGAAAATACCAGAGGGGGCCCACACCCTGGCCAGGAGGGTGGGGGCTCCCCCCTACTGGGCACACCCCCTATCTCCTGGGCCCCCTGGTGGCCCTCCGGTGCCCATCTTCTGCTATATGAAGGCTTTTACCCTAAAAAAAATCATAAGCAAGCTCACGGGACGAAACTCCGCCGCCACGAGGCGAAACCTTGGCGGAACCAATCTAGGGCTCCGGCGGAGCTGTTCTGCCGGGGAAACTTCCCTCCGGGAGGGGAAACCATCACCATCGTCATCACCAACGATCCTCTCATCGGGAGGGGGTCAATTTCCATCAACATCTTCACCAACACCATCTCCTCTCAAAACCCTAGTTCATCTCTTGTATCCAATCTTGTATCAAAACCGCAAATTGGTACCTGTGGGTTGCTAGTAGTGTTGATTACTCCTTGTAGTTGATGCTAGTTGGTTTACTTGGTGGAAGATCATAAGTTCAGATCCTTAATGCATATTAATACTCCTCTAATCATGAACATGAATATGCTTTGTGAGTAGTTACATTTGTTCCCGAGGACATAGGTGAAGTCTTGCTATTAGTAGTCATGTGAATTTGGTATTCGTTTGATATTTTGATGAGATGTATGTTGTCTCTCCTCTAGTGGTGTTATGTGAACGTCGACTACATGACACTTCACCATTATTTGGGCCTAGAGGAAGGCATTGGGAAGTAATAAGTAGATGATGGGTTGCTAGAGTGACAAAAGCTTAAACCATAGTTTATCCGTTGCTTCGTAAGGGGCTGATTTGGATCCACTAGTTTCATGCTATGGTTAGGTTTACCTTAATACTTCTTTTGTAGATGCGTATGCTTGCAATAGGGGTTAATCATAAGTGGGATTCTTGTCCAAGAAAGGGCAGTACCCAAGCACCGGTCCACCCACATATCAAATTATCAAAGTACCGAACACGAATCATATGAGCGTGATGAAAACTAGCTTTACAATAATTCCCATGTGTCCTCGGGAGCGCTTTTGTCATTATAAGAAATTGTCCAGGCTTGTCCTTTGCTACAAAAAGGATTGGGCCACCTTGCTGCACCTTATTTAGTTTCATTGCTTGTTACCTGTTACAAATTATCTTATCACAAAACTATCTATTACCTATAATTTCAGTGCTTGCAGAGAATCCCTTACTGAAAACCGCTTGTCATTTCCTTCTGCTCCTCGTTGGGTTCGACACTCTTACTTATCGAAAGGACTACGATAGATCCCCTATACTTGTGGGTCATCAAGACTCCTTTCTGGCGCCGTTGCCGGGGAGTGAAGCGCCTTTGGTGAGTGGAACTTGGTAAGAAACATTTATATAGTGTGCTGAAATTTTCTGTCACTTGTTACTATGGAAACTAATCCTTTGAGGGGCTTGTTCGGAGCATCTTCACCCCGACCAGTAGAGCAAAGAGTTGCTCCTAAACCTACTGAACCTACTGAAAATATTTACTTTGATATTCCTTCGGGTATGATAGAGAAACTGCTAGCTAATCCTTTTGTAGGAGATGGAACATTGCATCCCGATTTACACCTTATCTTTGTGTATGAAGTTTGTGGATTATTTAAGCTTGCAGGTAATCCCGATGATGTTGTTAAGAGGAAGGTCTTCCCTTTATCTTTTAAGGGAGATGCATTGACATGGTATAGGCTATGTGATCATACGGGATCTTGGAACTATAAACGATTGAAGTTGGAATTTCACCAGAAGTTCTATCCTATGAATCTTGTTCATCGTGATTGTAATTACATATATAATTTCTGGCCTCGCGAAGGTGAAAGCATCGCTAAAGCTTGGGGGAGGCTTAAGTCAATGTTATATTCATGCCCCAATCATGAGCTTACAAGAGAAATGATTATTCAAAATTTTTATGATCGGCTTTCTCTCAATGATCGCACCATGCTTGATACTACACGTGCTGGTTCTTACATGCTGAAGACAATTGAATTCAAGTGGGACTTATTGGAAAGAATTAAACGCAACTCTGAAGATTGGGATTCCAACGATGGTAAGGAGTCAGGTATGACACCTAAGTTTGATTGTGTTAAACCTTTTATGAATACCGATGCTTTTCGTGGATTTAGCCACTACAAGAAACCTATTAATGCATGACGAATTTTTGTTGACAGTTTTGAAAACCGTCATGAACGGCCCACTACACCTCCGCAAGCCCGCCTAAAGCCCTAAACTTTTCCCCGTATAAAAGCTAACCCTAACACACTTCCCCGCCCCCAGTCTCTTTCTCCATCCGCCGCCGCCACACGTTGCCTCTCCTCATCCCTGTCCTCCGCCGCCACGCCTCTCGTCTCCTCAACCCCCTCCTCCGCCTCCACCTCCCCGCCTCCAACCGATGATGGCGGCCCAAGATCCATGGCGACGGCGGTTGCAGCGGCCCCATGGAATCGGCGGCCAACCATGGATCTCACCAGGGGCTTCCCTCCTCTGTCTCCCAGGCTGCGAAGCTGCCTCGCCATCCGGAGATTCAGAGCAGCAAGCGACGGACTAGCAGAGGGCGACGACCGTGACCTACGGGAGGCCCGAGCTGGACCTCGCCGGCGACGACCATGCCCCACACAATGTCGCTCCCTACTTTCCCCCTCGTCTCATCTCCCCTTGATTCCTTCATTCTCTCTCTCATCCCCAATCAATTTTTTTGCTTCGGTTCAGATGAACAGGAGCTCTCCGCCTCTCTAGTTCCATGGACGGTGACGACTGGGATCCCACGCTCGAGCCCGACGAGCAGGGCGAGCTGGACAGCAAGGTCGTCCGCGCCGCCCACCATGATTGTGCATAGAACAAGAAGGTTGACCCTCTCGCTCTGTTTTTTCTGTTCTTTCGAAGTGATGATTGCTCTGCTCTAGCATAGTTCCCCAGGGGCTCTCAAATTTTCCTGGACTGAACTTGATGCAGAAAACATGGTCACTTCCTTTTCTGATACCCGCATGTTGGTTCCTTGGAATTTTCTTCTCTGACCGTGCGAGTCTAGCAGTGTAAAATTTGTGAGATCTGCTAGTTAGTTAAGAGACTACTAGTTCAAAAATATGTTCCTGTTGGTTCCTTGGAATTTTCTTGTTTATGGGGGGAAAGTAATTCATTTATCTCACTGAATCCATTGACCAAAAGAGTTGATTGTTTGTTAACTAGGCCTGCTATTACATTGCTTCTCTGTTATGTGGTGAAAATAGCCATCATATTGATTTCCAATTTAAGCCACATGAATTTTCATGCTATTGTACCGAGATGGTGGTGGTGCTCGTTGCCATGGAATTCTTGGTTGATCACATTTGTTATCTGCAAATATACGTGTTGTATTTTTGTATCTTTTGTTATGAAAGACATTTCCATTTGGAAGAAAAACACTACTTAAAGAAAAAAGGGAAGCCAAAATAGCTGACAACTATGTATTCTGGGGTTTGTTTTGTTTTGAGCCGAAGTTGGCCTTACTGCTAGCATCCCCACGTATTATGCTTGGCTGTTACATGAGCCAGAAAATTAATTAGCTAGCCTGTATGCTTACGCCTCCATGGAACGTATCGATCCAGCCGGCTAGTACGTGTGTGTTTCACTCGGCAAACATGCGTGCATGCTGCTTCACTGAACCTTTTTTATGCCCCTTTTCTGTTTGGTCATCATGATTTATTGGCTCCTTATATAAACATTTCAAGTTAGGACCTCAAATGCTCATTTGCTAAAGAGAAAGAAAAGACACATCAGATACGGATATGTGGCATGTAGTACTGGTGGTGGCATGTTAATTGGCTAGAAACCAAACAGCAACCCAACCATTTTGCCCAAAAATTGGTAGATGCTACGGCTATAATCCAAACAACACTACCACACCAAAAAAATTGTCATGCCCTCGCTTTTGCTATGCCAAAATTTTGGCAGGGCATGTTGGGGCACAAACCAAACAGCCCCCTGATTTCTTGGCTATTTTTAACATCAAAATCTGGTACAAGTCACTCTCGATTGTTCCTGGATTTATGCCAAGCTTCTTATACAATCGTTGGTATTGTTTTTTATATGTGTAACTAGAAGTAGCTGGTGTCCTTTTACTTTATCAGCTTATATAATCGATGCGTACAAGTAGCTCCTGATCTTTGCTCAATTTAATATATATCACAATGATGAATTTCTTGTTCCCAGTACATGTCACCATGTTCAGGATGTTACGTACTAAACGCCTCCATCCAGAACAGTTGTAAACATAAACTTTCTGCCGCCCTTTACTCTGTTTTATTTGTTTATAATAGAAACTGGTGTAGAGTTAGATGCGTGTAGTGCTTGAAGATTTGTCCTCTTAATTACATATGGTGCCCAACATTTGGTAATGTTATAAACCTAGGTATATGGTCTTTGTAGCTTTTATCCTTCAGTGAGTGTTGGTGCATTGGTTGTAAGATAAAATTGTTCATTTTCATTTGTTCGAATAATAATGAGCATATGAAATGGAATATCTTGAGTCCAGGCATCATTAGTAGGGGTTACTTACGATATGAAATGATTATACCAAATTTCGTCGACAGGTTTATATGGCCTCAACTACTGCTGCTATAGTAATCAGTTTTGTGCTGTGTGTTTTGTTACTTTGCCATTTGACTTACATTTGACACACTTTTCTTTGGATTAATTTTAAGAATCCTCATGTTTACTCTTGTCTTATAGTGAATGTTAATCTCATTTCTAGGCACTGTAAGATTTAAGAAATTTTGGACATTTAATTCATTTTCATATTTGTTGCAATTATATTATTTCTACTATCTATTCATCTCTGTTAAAAAAAATCTAAGGTTCTTGCAAATATGCAGGTAAGATTGGGAAGTTGGCTACTTGATGCTGCCCATCACAGTTAGCCACGACATGATGGTTGCCATCAGGAGGGCCGATAGTAAGAGCCTAAATATCGACCTCGATAGTTTGTATGTTTTGCTGATGTAAAATGAATTGTACTCGTTCCTAATTGTGATGTGTGATTTTTTATTCAATATATATTGTAAGTTATCATTTTTTAGAGGATTTTGTAAACTGCTACATTGTAAATATATACAAATGGATGCATATTGGTTGAACTGTGTAGTTTATACACTTTGCAAATACTTGTTATTGGGCCACGCATTATGCTAAAATTGTATTAAGTAAAAATTGGACCGAAAGAAATGGGTTAATGTCCTAGACCATGTCGAATTTTGTGACGGAATGTAGTATCCACGTAGGCAGCCATGTCATTTGAATTGGACACTCAAGAATCCTACCTGGCGCTAATCGATGACGGTTTGTTCCGTCACAACGGATTGGGCCTTGGCGGGCCTCGGGCAGATCCATGACGGACAAGTATCGTCATGTAAGGCGCGAGGTCAAATTATGACGTGATATACATGACGGATTGCAAGTCCATCGTGGACGGGTACCCATGATAGTTTTCCACTGATCTGTGACGGATCAGGTCCGTCATGTATTAACAGATTTCTTGTAGTGAGCGCTAAATATGGACTTGACTCTGAGATAGTAACTGGTTTTTGTGAATCTTTTGCTACTCACGCCGATCTCCCTAAGGATAAGTGTTTTAAATATAATCCTCCCACTGAAGTAAAAGTAGTTGCACCTATTACAGTTGAAGAAAAAACTATCACTTATAATGATCCTATTGTTCCTACTACTTATGTTGAGAAACCACCTTTTCCTGTTAGGATAAAGGGTCATGCTAAAGCTTCAACTGTGGTTCGTAAGAGTAATACTGGAACATATACACCCCCTAAGAACTTAAAGTTGAACCTAGTATTGCTATGGTTAAAGATCTCTTGGATGATAATATAGATAGGCATGTTATTTACTTCTGTGGTGAAACTGCTAATATTGCTAAACCAGATACTAAGATACATAGACCTGTTGTAGGCATGCCTGTTACTTCTGTTAAAATAGGAGATCATTATTATAATGGCTTATGTGATATGTGTGCTAGTGCTAGTGCAATACCTATTTCCCTTTATAAAGAAATTATGCACGATATTGCACCCGCTGAAATAGAAGGTATCGATGTTACAATTAAGCTTGCCAATATAGATACTATTACACCAGTTGGGATTGTTAGAGATGTTGAAGTCTTGTGTGGGAAAGTTAAATATCCTGCTAATTTTCTTGTTCTTGGTTCCCCACAAGATGACTTTTGTCCCATTATATTTGGTAGACCCTTCTTGAATACTGTTAATGCCAGGATAGATTGCGAAAAGGATGTTGTTACAATTGGCTTAGGGGATATGTCTCATGAGTTTAATTTTGCTAAGTTTCGTAGACAACCCCGTGATAAAGAATTACCTAGTAAGGATGAAATTATTGGTCTTACTTCTATTGCCGTGCCTCCTACTGATCCGTTAGAACAATATTTGCTAGACCATGAAAATGATATGTTTATGAATGAAAGAAGGAAAATGGATGAAGTATTCCTTCAATAGGGTCCTATTCTGAAACACAACTTACCTGTTGAAATCCTAGGGGATCCCCCTCCACCCAAGGGTGATCCCATTTTTGAGCTCAAACCTTTACCTGATAATCTTAAATATGCTTATCTTGATGAAAAGAAGATATATCCTGTTATTATTAGTGCTAACCTTTCAGAGCAAGAAGAGGAAAGATTATTGTAAACTCTGAAGAAGCACCGTGCTGCTATTGGATATACTCTGGATGATCTTAAGGGCATTAGTCCCACTCTATGCCAACACAAAATAAAATTGGAGAAAGATGCCAAACCAGTTAGAGATCCTCAACGACGGTTAAATCCTAAGATGAAAGAAGTGGTAAGAAAGGAGATACTAAAGCTCCTTGAGGCAGGTATAATATATCCCATTGCTGATAGTGATTGGGTAAGCCCTGTCCATTGCGTTCCTAAGAAGGGAGGTATTACTGTTGTTCCTAATGATAAAGATGAATTGATTCCGCAAAGAATTATTACAGGATATAGGATGGTAACTGATTTTCAGTAAATTAATTAAAGCTACTAAGAAAGATCATTACCCTTTACCTTTTATTATTCAAATGCTAGAAAGACTATCCAAACACACACATTTCTGCTTTCTAGATGGTTATTCTGGTTTCTCTCAAATACCTGTGTCAGCAGAGGATCAATCAAAAACTACTTTTACTTGCCCTTTCGGTACTTTTGCTTATAGACGCATGCCTTTTGGTTTATGTAATACACCTGCTACCTTTCAAAGATGCATGATGGCTATATTCTCTGACTTTTTTGAAAAGATTTGTGAGGTATTCATGGATGATTTTTCTGTTTATGGATCTTCTTTTGATGATTGCTTGAGCAACCTGGATCGAGTTTTGCAGAGATGTGAAGACACTAGTCTCGTGTTGAATTGGGAAAAGTGCCACTTTATGGTTAATGAAGGCAATAAGATTTCTAAGAGAGGTATTGAAGTTGATAAAGCTAAAGTTGATGCTATTGAAAAGATGCCATGTCCCAAGGACATAAAAGGTATAAGAAGTTTCCTTGGTCATGTCGGTTTCTATAGGAGGTTCATTAAGGACTTTTCTAAAATCTCTAGGCCTCTGACTAATTTATTGCAAAAAGATATTCCTTTTATATTTGATGATGATTGTGTAGAAGCATTTGAAGTACTTAAGAAAGCTTTGATCACTGCTCCTATTGTTCAGCCACCTGATTGGAATTTACCCTTTGAAATTATGTGTGATGCTAGTGATTATGCTGTAGGTGTTGTTCTAGGGCAAAGAGTTGATAAGAAATTAAATGTTATCCAGTATGCTAGTAAAACTCTTGATACTGCCCACAGAAATTATGCTACTACTGAAAAAGAATTCTTAGCAGTTGTATTTGATTGTGATAAGTTCAGACCTTATATTGTTGATTCTAAAGTTACTATTCACACTGATCATGCTGCTATTAAATATCTTATGGAAAATAAAGATGCTAAGCCTAGACTTATTAGATGGGTTCTCTTTCTCCAAGAATTTGATTTACATATTATTGATAGAAAGGGAGCTGAGAACCCCGTTGCAGACAACTTGTCTAGGTTAGAGAATGTTCTTGATGACCCACTACCTATTGATGATAGCTTTCCTGATGAACAATTAGCGGTCATTAATGCTTCTCGTACTGCTCCATGGTATGCTGATTATGCTAATTACATTGTTGCTAAATTTATACCACCTAGTTTCACATACCAGCAAAAGAAAAAGTTCTTTTACAATTTAAGACATTACTTCTGGGATGACCCACACCTTTATAAAGAAGGAGTAGATGGTGTTATTAGACGTTGTGTACCTGAGCATGAGCATGAACAGATCCTACGGAAGTGTCACTCCGAACCATATGGAGGACACCACGCTGGAGATAGAACTGCACATAAGGTATTGCAATCCGGTTTTTATTGGCGTACTCTCTTCAAAGATGCTCGTAAGTTTGTCTTGTCTTGTGATGAATGTCAAAGAATTTGTAATATTAGTAGACGTCAAGAAATGCCTATGAACTATTCTATTGTTATTGAACCATTTAATGTTTGGGGCTTTGATTATATGGGACATTTTCCCGCCTCTAATGGATATACACATATTTTAGTTGTTGTTGCTTATGTTACTAAGTGGTTAGAAGCTATTCCAACTAGTAGTGCTGATCATAACACCTCTATTAAGATGCTTAAAGAAGCTATTTTCCCGAGGTTTGGAGTCCCTAGATACTTAATGACTGATGGTGGTTCACATTTTATTCATGGTGCTTTTCGTAAAATGCTTGCTAAGTATGATGTTAATCATAGAATTGCATCTCCTTATCACCCATAGTCTAGTGGTCAAGTAGAGTTGACTAATAGAGAGCTCAAATTAATTTTGCAAAAGACTATTAATAGATCTAGAAAGAATTGGTCCAAGAAACTTGATTATGCATCATGGGCCTATAGAACTGCATATAAAAATCCTATGGGTATGTCTCCGTATAAGATGGTTTATGGAAAAGCATGTCACTTACCTCTCGAACTTGAACATAAAGCATATTGGGCTATTAAAGAGCTCAAATATGACTTCAAACTTGCCGGTGAGAATAGGTTATTTGATATTAGCTCACTCGATGAATGAAGAACCCAAGCCTATGAGAATGCCAAGCTGTTCAAAGAAAAGGTTAAAAGATGGCATGACAAAAGAATACAAAAGCATGAGTTTAATGTAGGTGATTATGTGTTGCTATTCAACTCTCGTTTAAGATTTTTTGCAGGAAAACTTCTCTCTAAATGGGAAGGTCCTTACATTATCGAGGAGGTCTATCATTCCGGTGCCATAAAAATCAACAACTTCAAAGGCACAAGTCCGAGGGTGGTGAACGGTCAAAGAATTAAACATTATATCTCAGGTAATCCTATCAATGTTGAAACTAATATTGTCGAAACCATAACCCCGAAGGAATACATAAGGGACACTTTCCAGAACGTTTCAAACTCCTAAAAGGAATAGGTATGTGGTAAGTAAACCGACTCCAAAACAGTTCTAATGGCAATTTTTCTCTATTTTGGAATATTTAATTTTTTTGGAAAGCAAGAAGTAATCCGGGAAGGACACGAGGCCTCCACGAAGGTGGAGGGCGCGCCCCCTATCTCATGGGCACCTCTCGTGCCTCCCGGACTCTGTTTTCTTGCACATTATTTCTCTTGGTCGGTAAAAAATCATTATATAATCTCCCAAAGGTTTTGACCACCGTATCACGCAAAAATCTTCTGTTTCCGTTTCGAGCTGTTTCTGTTACAGATTTAGAACAAGATGTCTTCTCAAGAGTCAGTCGGGGAGAGTCGGGTGTCTCACCCGATGCCAGGTCCAGAAGCAAACAGCGATGCTTATCACTTTGGACCATCAACGGAGGATGAGATGGAAGCTGACTTGAAAATGATAGATGCCATGGAGGAGGATCAAGAAGTTACCTCTCGCTTCCAAGTAGGATTCATGATGGGGGAACTACAGAGCTCAGCTATTCCGAACTTGGTCATCCCTTCTGACGAGGATACAGACCTGGGGTAGGGTCATAGGACCGACCTATATGTCGTACCCAAGGTCACTACCCTGGAAGATAAAAAGACCAAGAGTCCACAGGAGAGCACTCGCAATCCACTCGCCGGCTACATCACTCGGAGGTCCTCCTCACTACCATCACTCGACCATATGGAGAGTCACTCGACTATCGAAGACCAGGAGTCGGAAGAGAACGCAACGGTCGGACGTTCACCCCTTAGTCTTTATAAGCATTAAGAGTATTTAAGGGTGGCGTTACCAGTAACACCCCTTACTTTATGTACATTAAGCCCCTTGTAATGGAGGCGGATGGGGGTCCTGGCGCACTCTATATAAGCCACCCCCTCCTCCAGGACAAGGGTTCGCACCTCCTGTAATATCACACGCATAATCCAATCGACCGCCTCCGGGCACCGAGACGTAGGGCTGTTACTTCCACTGAGAAGGGCCTGAACTCGTAAACCTCGTGTGTACACCTTCACCATAGCTAAGATCTTGCCTCTCCATACCTAACCCCCTTTCTATTGTCAGTCACAGGACCACGACAGTTGGTGCCCACCATGGGGCAGGTATCTTAGCAACTTGCTGGTGAAGTTGCAAGTTTTTCCGATCGTCATCGTCATGGTTTCCGGCGGCGGATTGGCTAAGGGCCGCGAGATCTGTCTCGGCGCACTCATTTTCATCGCTGATGACTCCACGTGGCTTCAAGAAGCTCCCCTGGACGTTGAGGCACTCCCCGTCCGAGGGGCAACGCACTTCCGAGCGTGCGTGCGTGGTGTTCTCCTTCGGCAGCCGTCGACTCACTATCAGTCGACCATGACGGTGTTTTCACTCCCCGCCGTTCGTCGCCGCAAGCGATCTGGTCGATCGCGGCTTCAGCGGTGGATGAAACACGTGGTGGCTCGATGGTCGACCACCCATCAAGTAGCAGCAATCGAGCCCGACGAAACTCTCCACGGCCTGTTCGACTGGCTCCGCGGAGACCGCATCCGAGTGCGATAGCAGCGACCCTGTGGCTAAAGTCTTGATGGTCGACGGACCTCACAGCCCACCCGACTTCCGTCGTGAAGGCAGCGGAGACGGGGCGGCGATCCGTCGCGCGTCCACGAGGAATACCGACCTGAACCCCTCTCTTCGCAGCAGAGGGAAGAACTTCGTCGCCCCAACATTGATGCACTCCACACGCCCATCGTTGCAGAAACTCCCGAGGCTCGGGCCTTGGAGGAGGTGCGCCTAGCTAATTTGGCTGAGCGCACTCGACTGGATAACCTTCAGCATGCTCTCGACAAGCGCGCTCAGGAGCGGATCCATGAGTCCAGTCGACGACAACTTTTTCCGCCTCCACCTAAGGTATATACCGCACTCTGATTTAGAATCTCACAGCTGCAGCCCGAATAGCAGAATCGATCCAACCTTCCCAGTCAGAAGCTGACAGAGGGTTAATGCAGATCCGGGCCTTGCTCCGGGCAGCAGGAGAGTAGAACACAACAGTATCTCAGTCGCGGAATAGGATTCACAGCAGGGCCATGGGCAGTATGATCATCCACTCGACCGCGACAATCGTCATTGAGGACCCACACCTCCTCCGGGGAGTGCATCGTATGTGCCTCGGCGGAACAATGACAGGCTTCGTCACAATGGTGAGTGCGGAGCTTCAGTCGACCCAAGGGAACCGGGCTTCGACGCGAGGTCTATCCTTGTTTAAGGCCTGGTCGACCGGAACAGAGCACATAGAGAAGATCCTGGTAGAGATTGTCCAAGTGGCAGCAGAGTGCATGTTTCCGGTCCCGAGTGTTTTAGCAGGGCCATCAGGGCAGCGGTGATTCCTCCCAACTTCAGGTTGGCGTCCGGGGTCAGTAAGTTCACCGATGAATCCAAGCCTGAAACTTGGGTTGAAGATTACCAAGTGGCTGTACAGATTGGCGGTGGAAACGATGAAGTTGTGATGAAACATCTCCCTCTGATGTTGGAAGGGTCAGCCTGAGCGTGGTTGAGTCAATTGGCTCCGAGCAGTATATACAGTTGGGAAGAACTGGCTCGAGTGTTCGTTAGAACTTTCGAAGGCACTTGCAAACGACCAGCGGGATTGACCGAGTTGCAGCATTGTGTGCAGAAGCCGAGTGAGACCTTGAGAGATTTTATCCAGAGGTGGTCCACTTTGCATCACACCGTCGAAAATATTTCAGAGCATCCAGCAGTGTGCGCTTTCAAGGAAGGCGTCAAATACAGAGAGTTGGTCTTGAAATTCAGTCGGACTGGGGATATGACTCTGGATCGGATGATGGAGATAGCAACCCTGTACGCTAACAGAGAAGAAGAGGATCGACTCCATAGCGGGAAGAGCAAACCAGTCGGCCAAGAGGCTGGTGGAGGTAACTCCAGTTGGAAATAGAAGCGTAAGGCCGAACCAGCGACACCTGGAGAGATTGCAGCAGTGACTCAAGGAAAGTTTAAGGGAAAACCTAAGGGTCCCTGGCCCCCTAAGAAGGTAAAGGATCAAGCAGGGAATGACGTGCTAGATTTGCCATGTCACATCCACACGAAGAAAGATGAAGAAGGTAATCTGATTTACCCGAAGCATACGACTCGACAATATCGACTCCTAATCCAGCAGTTCCGAGAGAAACATCCCAATGAGAAGGAGAAAGAGTCGGACAAAGATGAGGATGAATAGGAAGATGATGGTTATCCCAAAGTCAATTCCACTCTGATGATTTTTGCTGCTGTTGAAAGCAAGAGTCGATTGAAGGTCATCAACAGAGAAGTGAATATGGTCGCTCCTGCGACGACGACCACATACCTGAGATGGTCTCAGACATCCATCACGTTCGACCAGTCTGACCATCCTGCTTGTGTAGCCACCCCTGGGAGGCAAGCATTGGTGGTCGACCCCGTGGTTGGGGGCACTCGACTAACTAAAGTACTGATGGACGGTGGCAGTGGTTTGAACATCCTTTACGCGGAAACCTTGAAGGGGATGGGCATTCCGATGTCCAAACTTAGCGAGAGCAACATGAGTTTTCATGGTGTTATCCCTGGAAAGAAAGCCGAATCACTCGGCCAGATTGCCCTTGACGTGGTTTTCGGTGATTCCATGCATTATCGTAAGGAGAAGTTGACATTTGAAGTTGTGGATTTCCAGAGTGCCTATCATGCCATTCTGGGTAGGCCAACCTATGCATGTTTTATGGCTCGACCATGTTATGTGTATCTCAAGCTGAAGATGCCTGGCCCCAAAGGTGTGATCACGGTTACTAGCAATCGGCAGAAGGCTGAGGAATGTTTCCAGAAAGGTTCCAAAATCACCGATGCACAGATGGCAGCAGTTGAATTCCAAGAATATCAGAAGAATGCAGATCGAGTGACTTGTTCCGAGCCAAGAAGCCTGCCATAGATTCCGCATTTCAGTCGACTGGTGAAACAAAGCCGGTTCATATTCACCCGACAGATCCCAATGCCGCACCGACTCATATATCAACAACACTCGAGAGCAAATAGGAGGAAGCGCTCGTACAGTTCCTCCGTGAGAACTGGGACATCTTTGCATGGAAACCTTCTGACATGCCAGGTGTACCCAAGGGACTGGCCGAGCACCGTTTGCGTGTCGACCCCAAGGTAAAACCCGTCAAAGAGCACCTTCGGCGGTCCGCCGCACAGAAGAGGAAAGCAATTGGCGAGGAAGTGGCTCGACTATTGGCAGCAGAGTTCATCCGTGAAATCTACCACTCCGAGTGGTTAGCCAATGTAGTCATGGTCCCTAAGAAGGATTATTGACTTCTTATGCGCGTTGATTTCAAGCATATCAATTGGGCCTGCCCGGAAGATCACTTCCCTCTCCCTCGCATCGATCAGATTGTTGACTCGACTGCGAGGTGCGAGCGCTTGTATCTCTTAGATGCGTATTCCGGATATCATCAGATCCGACTGTATGGTCTTGATGAAATAAAAACAACCTTCATCACCCCATTCGGGTGTTTTTGCTATGTCACCATGCCTTTTGGTTTGAAAAATGCCGGAGCCACATTCATGAGAATGATTCAGAAGTGCCTGCTCACTCAAATCAGTCGGAATGTGGAAGCATACATGGATGACATTGTGGTCAAATCTCGCAAAGGTTCCGACCTATTGACTGACCTTGCAGAAACCTTTGCCAACCTGAGAAGGTACGATATCAAGCTCTATCCGTCAAAGTGCACATTCGGAGTTCCAGGAGGAAAGTTACTCGGTTTTCTTGTTTCCGAACGAGGGATCGACGCCAATCTAGAAAAAGTTGATACCATCCTCTGAATGAAACGCCCCATGCGAGTGCATGACGTTTAGAAGCTGACTGGTTGTTTGGCCGCCCTGAGTCGATTCATTTCTCGTCTCGGTGAAAAGGCCTTGCCTCTTTACCGACAGGTGAAGAAATCTGATAAGTTCGAGTGGACTGAAGAAGCTGATGCATCATTTGCAGAGCTCAAAGCCCTGCTTTCCACCCAGCCGGTGCTTGCTGTGTCAATCAGCAAAGAGCCTTTACTGCTTTACATTGCAGCCACTGGACAAGTTGTCAGTACAGTACTCACGGTCGAGTGAGAAGAGGAAGGAAAAACTTACAAGGTTCAACGCCCAGTTTATTATCTCTCTGAAATTTTGACTCCATCCAAGCAATGATATCCACATTATCAGAAGCTTGTCTATGGAATATACATGACCATGAAGAATGTTGCACATTATTTCTCTGACCACTCTATTACAGTCATCAGCGACGCGCCACTATCTGAAATTCTGAATAACATAGATGCAACTGGTCGAGTGGTAAAATGGGCGATTGAACTCCTTCCATTGGATATCAAGTTTGAGGCAAAGAAGGCTATCAAGTCCCAAGCAATCACAGATTTCCTTGCCGAGTGGATTGAGCAGCAATTGTCGACCCAGATTCACTTGGAGCATTAGACTATGTTCTTTGATGGTTCCAAGATGCTGAATGGTTCAGGTGCTGGGGTTGTATTGGTATCCCCCCATGGAGACAAGCTTAGTTATGTTCTCCAGATTCATTTTGATTCCTCCAATAATGAAGCCAAATATGAAGCACTTTTATACGGGTTGCGTATGCCCATTTCACTCGGCGTCCGTCGCCTTATGGTCTACGGTGACTCAGATTTGGTGGTTAATCAAGTGATGGAGGAATGGGATGTCAGGAGCCCAGCCATGACTGGTTATTGCAATGCAGTAAGAAAGCTTGAAAAGAAGTTTGAAGGTTTAGAGCTTCACCATATACCCCGACTAAAAAATCAAGCTGCAGATGAGTTGGCAAAGATATGCTCAAAGAGAGAGGCCATTCCCCGAAATGTGTTTTTGGAACATATTCATTCACCTTCAGTTCAGTAAGATCCTTTCACCGAAGAATCACCACAGCCCAAGAGTGCCACAGATCCGACTGAAGTCGAAATCCCAGCCGTGGTCGACTTAGTCATGGAGGTTTTGGTCATCACTCCTGACTGGACAGTGTTGTACATTGCATACATTCTTAGGAATGAACTTCCAAAAGATGAAGAAGAGGCTCGATAGATCGTCCGACGGTCTAAAGCCTTTACCGTGATAAAAGGTCAGTTGTTTAGAGAAAGTGTAACTGGGGTCTGCCAGAAGTGCATCATGCCAGAAGAAGGCCGAATGATCCTCAATGATATTCACTCGGGGACCTGTGGTCACCATGCGTCCTCTCGGACCATCGTGTCCAAAGCATACCGAGCCGGGTTTTACTGGCCGCATGCCAACGAGATGGCAAAAGAAATAGTGGACAGATGTGAAGGTTGTCAGTTTTACTCCAACATGTCCCATAAACCTACATCAGCTCTGAAGACTATTCCACTCGTCTAGCCTTTTGCTGTTTGGGGATTGGACATGGTTGGACCTCTGAGGACCGGCAGGAGCGGATTTACCCATGTGCTAGTAGCAGTCGACAAGTTTACCAAGTGGATCGAAGCCAAGCCCATTAAAAACCTTGAAGCAAGTACTGCTATGAGTTTCATCAGAGAATTGATATTTAGGTATGGCGTACCGCATAGCATCATCACTGACAACGGATCAAACTTCAACTCTGATGAATTCAGAGCCTTCTGCGCTTCCCAAGGCACGAGGGTCAATTACGCTTCGGTCACCCATCCTCAGTCAAATGGACATGCCAAGCGAGCGAATAGATTGATTCTCAAAGGACTGAAACCCCAGTTGATGCATGACCTCAAGCACGCAGCAGGAGCTTGGGTCGATGAGCTCCCATCAGTGCTTTGGGGGCTGAGAACAACTCCCAATTGGTCGACTCGACGAACTCCATTCTTCTTAGTCTATGGGGCCGAAGCCGTATTGCCGAGTGATTAACTCCACAAACGCTCCCCGAGTCGAACTCTTCTCAGAAGAGGAAGCAGAGCAAGCTCGACAAGATGCAGTCGACCTTTTGGAGGAAGAAAGAGAGATGGCCTTGATCCGGTTTACCATTTATCAACAAGACTTGCGATGATTCCATGCCAGGAACGTAAGGGGTCGAGCATTTCAGGAAGGGGACTTGGTTCTCTGAGTGGACCTGCAGAAGCCACACAAGCTCACCCCAGCTTGGGAAGGCCCTTTTGTCGTCACCAAGGTGCTCCACAATAAGAATTACCTCTTAGTTTGATTATCAAAAGACATAATTTTGTAGTCTTCCGAATGATTGTTGTTTATTTCTTTCGTACGTGTCACCTTAGCCGTGAATCTGTTTCGCCTAAGATGAAGTGATAAAAATCCTACAGAGTGGTGAGTCTGCCTCTCACTCGGGGGCTTAGCTGTAGTCCAGTACTTGCCTAACTGATAAAAATCCTACTGAGTGGTGAGTCTGCCTCTCACTCGGGGGCTTAGCTGCAGTCCAGTACTCGCCTAAGTGATAAAAATCCTACCAAGTGGCGAGTCTGCCTCTCACGCGGGAGCTTAGCTGCAGTCCAGTACTCGCCTAAGTGATAA